>NC_060269.1:152656680-152661614 GCF_021613505.1 Equus quagga | reverse complement strand
ATCCATCCATCCATCCATCCATCTTTCCGTCAGTTCATCTAACAATGTATCCATCCACCCATCCATCCATTCATCCACTGATCCATCCATCATCCATCCTCCTATCCATTTACCCATCTATTCTTCTATCCGTCCATCCATCCATTGAACAAATAGATCTTGAGCTTCTGCTGTGGGCCAGGCCCTGTCCAGGTTCTAGAGAAACAGGAATAAGCCAGCCTGACAGGTTCCTGCCCCATGAGCTGACCTTGTGGGGCGCGGTGGGCAGACGATGATCTGATAAATCAATTCACTACCGAGAAGAATAGCAGGTGCCGAGGATGGCTGTCCTCCTTCGCCTGGCTGGCGTCTCTGCTCCTGTCCTCCTTCTCAGCAGGATGAGCAGTGCCCAGACCCGATGGTCACATGCCTGTGCCCGACTGCAGGGGGCCTGGCTCTCCGTAGGGTCCAGAGGCTGTGCAGAGAAGCAGCACCGTGGGCCAGTTAAGCTCCATGCTCAGGGGAGGCCTGGGATGACTTCCACAGCCAAGAGTTTCTCCGACACTCGTTTCCTGAATTCTTTTCTCAAGATGTCCAGTTGCTCTGAAGATGCTCCTGATCGAACCCGTGGCAGGCTGCTGGAGGAGGTTCGGGGGGGTGCTAAAAAGCTGGAGAACTCACGACACCTGAGACAGGAGCCACCTTTCCTGGGACCCCGACAGGACCCCCGGGGGGTTGCAGAAGAGCACCACACAGACTGGGGTCCTGGGAAAGATCTGGAAGCTCCCCTGGCCTCCCCAGGGGGTGCTCCTGCTGAGGAGCCGACACCGGGGGGCCCGGTCAGTGATGCAGAGCAGGAGCAGGGCAGGGGCCGGCCCTCCGAGGGACCCTGGGCCCACCCTCTCCAAGCCTCAGGCTCCAAACATGAAGCTGGTGGCCCGCAGTCTCCCCGACAAGGAGGACCAGAGCCGTCCCCTGCCTCCCGCTCACACTTCGCCAGCGAGAGCTCGGTCGGCAGGGGGGCCCTTAGGACGGGACCCCCTCTCCACACCTCAGCGTGGCAGGAAGCCTGGCACCCCCGCCCCACCCCCAGCTGCGCTGGGTAAGGAGGAAGCAACTCGGCAGAGAAGAGAGGCTGGTGACCATGGAAACCCAGCCTCCGAGAGCTCAGATCCCCAAGGACGGGGCAGTGCTGAGGTGGGGGAAGGGGCCTGCTGAGTGTCGGCAGGGCGGGGCGGGCTTGTCAGATGAGGGTCGGGGTGACGGAAGCCCCCTGAGAGCACAGAAGGTTCCAGAGTCTGGGCGGACTGCCTCCCTGGGCCGTGTTTCCCAGCATCACAGCTGGTCCCTGAATCGGTCTCTGCTCCCTGGTGCCTGCTCTGCCCCAGGTGAGGGGGTGACCCCTGTGGGTGCCTTAGTGCTGGTCCCGCCTAAAGGCAGTGATGCAGGAGGGGGACGCTCAGACCTCCCTCAAGAGGCCGCCTGCACAGAGAGCCGCCAGCCTCTGCTGCAGGATTTGCTTCAGCTTCTGAGCCGTGCCCTGCAGCCCTTCAGCCAGGCAGTGACGGAGTGCAGCAGGGCACAGGGCTCGCCGTCCCAGCCGACACTGGCTCCTTGGTGGCAGCGTTTGCCCGGGAGCAGCCGCGGGCCGGTCAGGAATTTCCAGAGCCACCCCACAGTCAGAGGCCCTTCCGACTCCTTCCCTGGTCATCTCCCGCCCTTTTGCAGCTGCCAGACCTGCAGCTCCATCTGAAGGCCCACCCTGACCACACCTGCCCCCGTCCCTTTGCCTTTCACAAGTGCCACCCCAATAAACCTCTAGTTCTTCTAACTCTTTCTGGGCGTCTCCTCCCCAGAACACCCAAACCATCACAGTTTGCTGACGAAAGGAAAGAATACCTGAACAGGGCCTTACTCAGTGTCGGCTGACTCAGAGACAAGACTGCCTTGAGGCCTGTATTTCTGCCATCTTCAGATGGTAAGGGGCAACTTTTGGTGTAGGGAAGTTGGGGCTTGTGATGAGTTAGGAAACAACAGGGGACCATCGACATGTGGAGAAATTCAGCCAGGTCCCAGAGAATGCAGAGCCTGAGGCAAGGGTTAAGTTGCTGCCACCTCATATGAGAGGTGTAAGGCCAGGACAGTGAGGGTAAGGGGAAAGGGATGAAAGACAAGGAAAGATGCTTGAGACTGATGCATCCCGTGCCGGCCACACTTTGCCAGGCTCTGCCTCATGCGGCCTCCTCCTCTTCTTTTTTTTTTTTTTTTGAGGAAGATTAGCCCTGAGTTAACATCTGCTGCCAATCCTCCACTTTTTGCTGAGGAAGACTGGCCCTGAGCTCACATCCATGCCCATCTTCCTCTACTTTATATGTGGGACGCCTACCACAGCATGGCTGACAAGCAGTGCCATGTCCACACCTGGGATCTAAATCGGCGAACCCTGGGCTGCCGAAGTGGAATGCGCAAACTTAACTGCTGTGCCACCGGGCTGATGCCCTCCTCTTCTTTCTGTGTGTTTCCTCTGAGGACAACTGTCGTTGGACTTCGGCCCGCCCAAGCGATCCAGCATGGTTTCCTCTTGAGATCCTTAACTGCTCACATCAGCAAGGACCCTTTGTCCAAATAAGGGCCCATCCCGAGGCTCCAGGGTTCAAGACGTGCACACATCTTCGGGGGCCCCATTCAGCCCACTGTATGAGGGGAGGGAAATCATGGACGTGAGGGACCATGGGCTCCAGCAAGGCGGCAGGTGAGTCCCACCGGTGTGACGACGAGGGGAGGTCTCTGGATCAGAGGTGGGGTGGTGGTGGAAGTCCGTCTACCCGTGAGACGGTGCTCACCCTGCATCAGTGGGACCTCGTGCCATCAGCAGGGATGGGGTCACGAGGACATCAGGACTCTGCTGGCCCCCAGGTGGGGCCTTGAATGCCACACACAGTCAGAGCCCCAGTGAGGAGCCTGAGGGGCACACAGCACCAGGGAGGAGAGGTCGCGGACAGAAGGCTGCTTTGTGCTAAGGGAGACCTAGAAGATGGGGAAAGGAGGGTCCTCTCCCACCCCCCCCCCAGGTTTGGGTGCATTTTTAGGGGAGCAGGAGGTGGGAGGGGCTTGCATTAACGAGGGCTCTCTGGTGGGGAATGGCAGCCAAGAGCTGCTGGCCATGGTGTGGAGTGAGGGAGGAGCTGGTGGGGTGGACCAGGGGCTGCAGCCTTGTGTGCCACCCCCCAGGCCCTTGGAAAGGGGCACTGAGCCTCCCAGCGGGGGAAGAGAGTGGAAACGAGCTGTCTGCAGATCACGGTCAGGACGCGTCATCCTAGACACCCGGGAGCAGCCAGGATCGTGTTCCAAATACCAGAGGTTGTAAAGCTTGCTCTGGAGGTGCTGGCGTGCTCCTCCATGGGGACGAGTCCCTGAGGCATCCCCAGGCGTCTTGACCTGCATTTCTATTCAACCAAGTCTCCCACTCCAGCGCTGGCATAATTATTATTTCCTAAACATCGTGCTAATTAACTTCATGCTCATTCCCAGCATACCTCGGGGCTGTCTGCAGCCACTCTTCCCACGAATGCCAGAGAAAGAGCTAGCCAGGAGTCCAAAGGTATTGCTTGGAAGTCAGACTGGTCAGTCTTAAATCTCAACCCTGCTGCTTCCAAGCTATGCAACCTTGAGCATGTAGCTTAACCTCTCTGAGCCTCGTTTCATGGGCTCTAAAATGGGGATAATAACAGCCCCCACCCCATAGGGTATAGCAGAATGTGTGAGGGGTGTGTTTCGTGCCCCAGCAGCATCCCTAGCTTGTGGAGGAGGGGCTCCCTGACCGCCCCCACAGGTGGAATCCTGAGTGTCCAGCTCCCCCGGAACAATGGCTGACTGGAAAGGGTTTGGGTTCCAACACATTTCGTATGAACATCTTAAATCGTGGCTGATATGATCAGGACAACCCTGCAGATGAGTCGTGAAATCAGCCTGATGCCACAACAGGGGGGGAGAGCACACCGCCCCACCCAGGACGTGTTTCACGAGGAAATGAGGCGGCGTCTTGCGATTTACCTCCCTATTCACAGAGCGAACCCCGGGAGCCCAGGGAGCCCCAACAGCAGCAGACCCAGTGCACAGGGGACGGGGTGCTGGGTGAGGAGAGCCTGGGCCTCGCAGCCTCTCCAGGAGCTGGGTGGGGGGTCAGGGAGCACAACTCTGGGCCCTGCTCGCTCCTTGCCCGGCCCTGTGACAGAGGGAGAACCGCACGGCTGGGCTGCCGGGGCCAGTGGGCCCGTCCCATCCTGGGGGCCAAGGACCTGACCCCTCCAGGCTCCTCTGTACACCGACCCCCTTCTCAGGTGCCAGGACTCTGTGGGGGCCGCAGGTCCCAGACCCCCGGAGTGTCAGCCACGAGCTTCTCCTCCCCTCTTCCTCAGGCTCTGCTGGACCCTCAAGGCCTCCTCAGAGAGGCCAGGCCCTGCCCAGGGCACGCAGCCCCAAGGACATGCCTCCGTCCCACAATGGGCCACAAGAGGTTGCCCTTCACTGGTCCATGTGCCCCACAGACTTGGGGGTCCCCTACTCGGCCCCCGGAGTCCACAAGGGACACACTCAATGTCACGGCACTGAGAAGGATTCCAAACCCTTCCTGACAACAACCACCAACTCTCCCATAGGGCCTACCGCACACAGACGCCATTCCAGAAGCTTCCGTGGATGTTAGCCCACTGGATCCTCAGAAGAGCACCTAAGCAGCGGTTCTGATGCTTTGATCTTTGGTTTCGCTCTGGAACATGTGAGTCGTGTAAGTACGGGCAGCCTGAAAACATGTCTGGGCACCTGGGACCCACCCAGGTCTGAGATGAAGCAGGCGGGTGTTCAGTGAATCCTGTAGGGAGAAGCAGGTGGTGGATGAGTGGGCAGAAGGGCAGATAGGGGAGTGGATGGGTAGACAGGAGGGTGGGTGTGTAGCT
>NC_060269.1:152648340-152651680 GCF_021613505.1 Equus quagga | reverse complement strand
GAAGGACAGATGGAAGGAAGGATGGATGGATGGGAGGATGGATAGAAGGATGGAAAGATGGATAGATGGAAGGATGGATAGATGGAAGGATGGATGGAAAGATGGATGGATGGATGGATGGAAGGATGGTTGGATGGATGGATATCTTGTACACCCTCAAAGTACCAGACCCCGACATTGGTGCTTCCAGGCCATTCCTTCTCAGTACCTTGCCCAGCCATTGGAGGGGGTGTCATTATTTGACCCTCCGCTTCCAGGTGAAAGACGTGAGGCTGGGAGCATGTATGATGAGCAGTCTCTTGTGGTGCCCAAAGCCGCTCTGAGCAATGACTGCCAACAGTGTGGCAGCTGCTTTAGGCACACCTAACTTGTCCTTCTCACCGTGGCCATCCTGGGTTGCCATGTGAGGAGGACTGCCGAACGCAGGCCGCAGGCTGGTTTCTGTGGCCTCAGCCAGCCAGACTCACTTGTACTCCCTCCCTCCCACGTGGATCCCAGGTCCCAGCAAGCCTCAGGATGATGTCTTCACAGCACAGCCTGGAGTTCATGCTGTGGTCTTTGGGAGCCCCTGAGAGGCACGAACAGGGAAATTATGGGGTCAGACTTGTGATTGAGAAGAGCCCCTCCTCTTCTTCTCCCAAACTGGGCAGGTGTCAGGGAGAGGGGACAGAAGCTGGCCCACCCCCTCAGCCTGTCTGTCCAGTGAGAGGGAAGGTTGATGGGGGCGGAGCTCTCTACCTGAGGTCCACGCTTCTGCCTGGAGCCTGGCCACCTGGTGCGGTGCACACACTGTTCCCGGGCTGCCCAGAGGACTCCTACACAGTCGTCAAAACCCAGAAGTCCCTCCCTGGCCCAGAGTGGGGACTGGGTCTTTTCTCCCCTGCTATGCCCACAGGGCGGACCTCAGGAACAGACTCTCTCCCTTACTGATGGGGAAACTGAGGCAGCACCTAGAGCAAACGTCTCCAGGTTGCACAAGCCCTGGCAGCTGGTCCTGGACTTCAGGCTCCTGTCCAAGCCTGCCATGGTCTCCACCCACCGTGAGGGTCAGTTTTGAGTGTCGCCTTGGCCAGACTGCAGCCCCTGTGATGGAAGCAAGTGCCACCTGGACATTGCGGGATGGTTTTGCACAGACACAGTTGACTGAAGAAAGCAGACTGCCCTCAACGTGGTGGGCCTCTCCAATCTGTCGAAGGCCTCACGGGCGACGCCGAGGTTCCCGCTGGAAGGAGGAATTCTGCCCCCGGACGGCACCGTCAGCCCTGCCTGAGTCCCCACCTGCCCTACGGATTTCAGAGTCGCCAGCCCCACAGATGCAGGAGCCAGTTCCTTAAAATAAAGATCTGAACATGTTCGTCCTTCCTGTCGCTTCTGTTCCCCTGAAGAACCCCAACTGAGCCGCCGGCCCGGACCTCTCGGTGGCCGTGGCCCATCTGGCTCCACCCACCGCCTCTCCCCCCACAGGTGTCTCCGCGCTGGCCTGAGCCCCTGCCAGCACACTCCTGCCTTTGTGGCTTTGCTCATGCAGCGAAGGCCATGGCCACCTCATCTTCCTGCCCAGTGACTCCACTTCCCCCCAGCTCAATGCCCCCTCCTCCAGGCAGACCTCCAGGACTGCCTGGGCCACATTGACATCTCCTGCCTCTGAGCCCCCTTTGCTTGTTTCCTGTGCTACCAGACCCCCAGATGTCGTCACTCACTTAGGTCACACAGGGAGGACCCAGGCCTGAGGGCTCTGGGGGACTCCCACACACCTGCAGTCTGTGCAGCCCCCTCACACTGAGGCAGGTAGAACGGGGCAGGCCCAGCACCCCTGGGCGCCCTTCTCAGGGGGTCACATGGCTCGTTTGGCAATGAGGGGCAGGGGGGAGAAAGCAGGCCCTGGAACCTGACTGGGGCCAGGGTTCAAATCTCCGCTCCACCACTTTCTAGCTGTGTGGCTTTGAGCACATTACCTCACCTCTCTGGGCCTCAGTTTCCCCATCTGTAAACTGAGGTGAGTTGTTCTTGGGGGTGAAGTAGTTCCATGTGAGCACAGTGCTCGGACCAGCAGCTGGTGCGTGGCGCCTGCCCCAGGAGCCAGAGGCCGTGAGTGTCCCCGTGGCTAGAAGTCCCTGAGCTGGGTGGAACTCTGGTCCCTGTGCCCGCTGTGCTGGTCAGGGTGCTCCAGAGAAGCAGGCCCGACGGGAGGAGCGAGTACGGACAGAGAGATTTGTCATGTGGGATCGGCTCACACGACGACGACGGAGGCTGACAATGCCCAGCATCTGCAGTGAGCAGGCTGGACACCTGGGGGAGCCGATGGTGTCGCCCCAGCCTGATCCAAAGGCCTGGGAACCAGGCGGGTCAAGGGTGTGGTTCCAGCCCAAACGCCAGCAGGCTCGAGACCCAGGAAGACCTGATGTTTCAGTTTGACTCCAAAGGTAGGAAAAAATCCGATGATCCAACTCAAAGGCTCAGGCAGCAGAAGTGCCATCTTCTTGTTCTATTCAGGCCTTCAGCTGATCAGATGAGGCCCACCCACATTGGGAAGGGCCATCTGCTTTCCTCAGTCTACCTATCCAAGTGTTAATCTCACCCAGCAACATCCTCAGAGACACACCCAGAATCAGGTTTGACCAAACGTCTGGGCGTCCATGGGGGTGTCACATAAAATTCACCATCATGCTCACAAACGTGGATGGACAGCCATCACCATGGTTGGAGGCTTCACTCTCTAGTCTTGTCCCAGCCCCTTGACCTCCCTGAGCCTCAGTTTCCCTTGTCACACAAAGAGCAAGTGCTGTGTGGCTCCAGCACAGGCCCTGACACACTTGGGCTCTCAGCAAACACCAGCAGCTGCTCTGACGGTGAGGAGACGCCAAGGCCCAGAGAGGGCAGGCACTCCCCTAAGACCACACAGCAGGTCCCAACAGCATTGGTCTCATGCAGGCATCTGACCATCCCATCAGCTGGGCTGGGGGAGTCACTGGTCCACAGACAGTCACCTGGTGCCTGGGGCCCCAGAAGGAGGTGGCTGTGTTATCCTCATAGGAGCCACCGTATTTAACCCCGAGCACTTTCTTTTGTCTTCTCCGCTGCCCTTGCTGGTGACCCTGGAGGCAGGGAGGACCCCCTCTCACAGACAGGGAGACAGGAGGGAGGCGCAAGAGCGGGAGGGAGCGGGACAGAGGCGCAGCGCCCTGACGGCCTGGTGCTGGTCATTCTGCCCCGGGCCTCTGTGCCTCCCTGTGCGCTGTGGGACGGAGGGGTCTGCAAACCCCCGTCCACACACGCCTATGTGTGCAGCCTGTGTGCAGGGCGTGTGCGTGTGAGCGAGAGGGAGCTCTGTGTACATGTG
>NC_060269.1:152601783-152648240 GCF_021613505.1 Equus quagga | reverse complement strand
CGAGCATGCGTGCTTGTGCGAGTGAGTGCACACGTGTGTGAGTGTGCGTGTACGAGCATGCGTGCTGTGCGAGCGAGTGCACACGTGTGTGAGTGTGCGTGTACGAGCATGCGTGCTTGTGCGAGTGAGTGCACACGTGTGTGAGTGTGCGTGTACGAGCATGCGTGCTGTGCGAGCGAGTGCACACGTGTGTGAGTGTGCGTGTACGAGCATGCGTGCTTGTGCGAGTGAGTGCACACGTGTGTGAGTGTGCATGTACGAGCATGTGTGCTGTGCAAGTGAGTGCACACGTGTGTGATTGGGGCCAGGACGGAACTAGTCCTTTGGAGCCGTGGGCCCAGCTCGAATTCATGGTTGGTTATTTTGACCCAATCTTGAACTCCCCATTTTCCAGTTCACCAGCTTTGGTTAAAAAAAAAAAAATGTCTTGACTTTGAACAAAGACAAGCCAACAAACAAGTTTGACAGAGCTGAGACCCAGCTCTGGGCGGCCCGGGCTGGTGTGCAGCTGCTGGCAAATGAGAAATGAACGGCCGCGTGTCTCTGCAATAACGCTCGGAATCTGCATGAAGTTGGAAACTGCTCCGGGAGAGGTGCGGCGTGCCGTGCCCGTGCCTGCTGGCCTCCGGGCGGCCCTTCCTCGGGGTCACCGGGGCAGCTCTGCTGTAGCTCCTGGGTTTGGGACGGTCAGGAAGACCGCCCCCCACGAGCCACGCTGCTGACAGAGCTCACGCCCTCCACCCGCCCGGCAGCCTGAGAGAGGCTGTCACTGTCCCTCCCTCGTGCGTGGTGACCTCACTCAGGCAGAAGGAGCCTGCCTCGGTGAGCTCGGAGATGGCAGGGCCGGGATTGGACGGGATGGCTGCCCCAATGCCTGGGCCCCTTCCCATGTCCCACAAGGCCCTGCCCAGCCCTCTCCGCCTTGCTCAGGTCCAGCGGACGTCCTTCAAGCCCCCCACTGCGCGAGTCCCCTCTGCACGGAGTCTGCCCAGCCTGATCCTTCTGACTGGAACTCCCGCCCCTGCTCTCCCCCTTGTTCTGGTTGAGCTCTCTAGAAAGCAGAGCCTGAGGCAAGGATTAAAGGCCAATGTTTACTCAGGAGGTGCAGTCTCAGGGCAGCCAGAGGGAAGAAGAGGGGGAGGCAGGCTGGGAAGGATGGGGAACAGCGCCAGGAACGCATCAGCGCACTAGCCGTTGCTGCCATGAGATGCCGGACCCATGAGGGACGTCTCCAGACAGGTCATGGGGAAGAGCCTGGCCTAGGCAGCGTCCTCAACAGGGCTTTGTCCACTGGCTCTCTCCGTCTCCTGTCACCACAGTCAAAGGTCGTTCTGCGGGCATCAATCACCCGGCCCCTTTGGTGGATGCCGCTGTGCACTGCGGCCCAGCCCTTTGCCCATAGCCCATAGCCGCAGGCCGCGAGGCCAAGCAGCCACAGGAACTGAGATGGAGCAGAGCGGCTGAGCGGCCGGGGCACGGGGATGTCCCAGACAGGCTAATTCCTGCTCGGCTCCTGGCCCAGGTGCCCTGGAGCTCCCATGGAGGTCAGCTACCCTGGCCGCTGCGGTTTTTCCAGAAACAGGCTCCACCCCCCAGAGGTTTTTACCCGCCCGTATTTGTTCCCCCATTGGGGCTACAGAATAGACGGGTTTTCCAACTTCACTCAAGCCCCCCCACCCCCAGCCCTCCCTGACCCCTGGGCGGACACAGGGCTCCCTCCTCCCTCTGCCACCGTCCCACCACCACACACACTTTAGAGCCACCACAGGCCACACGTGTGTTGCTCTGCCTGTGTGCACCCTCCCCACACAGGACTGTGTCTTTGATCTTTGTTTCCCCGGCACCGAGCAGACGGGTGGACGGGTGTGGCTGAACGAACGAAGGGTTGGAGGAAGGAGTGAAAACAGACCCTCTGACCCAGGGCTGCCCACGGGGCCCGCAGGCCAGCCTGGTCCCAGACTCACGCTCACAGCGTCAACAAACGAACGGGCTTAAATCAGAAATCACAGGGACCGAAACACCTCGCAGGTCTCTGGTGACAGATCTGAGGTCCTCACCCCGCGTAGCCCCATTGAGGGGCCCAGGGGGTCGCCCCACAGAAGGCTTCTGCTCTCTGCTGTTGGCAGCAGCCAGCGGGGTCCCGGAGGGCGTGACGTCCAGGCCCCGCCCCTGGCCTGCGGTCCTCTGGGAGGAAGATGCAGGTTCAGAGGACAGAGGGCCAGCCCATGGCGAGCTGACAGTGAGCCCAGGGGCCCCGGCCGCCCTCCTGGGTGCTCCAGGCCTTGTGAGTGCCCGTCTGCCCTGTTAGCACATCTTTACGGCGACCGAGCCGTGTTCCGTCTCCCTCCTCAGCTCCCTCTCAGTCCTCAGCCCACCGGCCTGTGCGGCACTGGGTCAGCTTCCCGAAGACCAGAGCCCAGGATGAGAGCCTGGACACCAGCTCAGCTCACTGTCACCCCACCTCCAGGCCTGAGGACATGTCCACATGGTCGTGGCCCAGGAGCCGGCCGGCCAGAGAGCCCCTGTCCCTGTGAACCTTTGGGAGGGCATGGTGGGCTGGGGGCGAGTCAGCGCCTGGTGCTGGGTGTGCCAGCCTGTGGTGGGCGGGAGGGGGCATGCACCCCACCTGAGGAGGCTGCCAAGGGAGGTGCTGGTGCAGCCTGGGTTCCCCTACACGATGCGGGTGGCAGTGACCTCCTCGTGGGGTCCCTGTGAGGGTTCAGTGTGTGAACATGGCTGGTCACAGAGTGAGGGACACACAGAGCTGCTGCCAGAGTCACTGCCACCACTGTGTCGCTCTGCCTGCCTCAGTTTCCCCGCATGCACAAGGGTGCGGAGCAGTGGAACCCAGTCCTACACTTCCTTTACTGGGCGCGGAGTCTCACCTCCTCTCCAGCCTCTGGGGTAGGATGAGCGTACCCAGGCCCCACTGAAGTGGGTGATGTCCCTGGCTCTGGGGTCGGCTCAGACAGGCCTGATTCCCTGGAGCAGCCATTGGGCTCCCGGCACGGAGGGAGTTTTCCAGCGTCACCGAGGAGTCAGGCCCCCTCGGGGCTGTGTCAGGCATTCTTGCTCTCCACTGACAGGGCCTGGAGGCGGCAAGGCCTATAGAGGAGGCACCTCCTGGGTCCGGTTCTGTGGGGTCTCAACCTGAGGAGTCGGCAGGTGGGGGCCTCCAGGGTGTCTGGGGACGGACCCGGCCCTCCCGGCTCGGTTCTGGCCTAGCTGGGCTGCCTCCGCTGGGCCAGGCACCTGAGATACAGAGTCTGGAAGGGGCGCCCCAGGGAGGGGACGGTCCAGAGCTGTGCCCCACCTCGGGGAGCACCGGGTTGGGGGCCCTGCACCGAGGTGGTTGTGTGGCCGTTGCTGCCGTTGTTTCTAGAACCTATTGGAGAGGATTTGTGAGCCGTTCAGCCAGTTCCTTTGCTGAGCACCCACTGTGTGCAGGGACCCTGATGGGAGTAACCGCACCGTGGGGTCACCACTGTGAACAAGTGGTGCCCAAGGCCAGGGCACACGCTGAGGTACCTGGTCCAGCCCAGGGCTCCAGAAGCATGTCCCCCAGGGAGGTATTAAAACTCGGCCTTGACGGCAAAGTTGAAATTTAACGTCTGAAGGAGGGGGAGGGGAGAAAGGGCGTTGCAGGCAGGGAACAGCATGAACAACAGCTAAGAGTTCCTGCATCCACAGTGATACTGAAGGCAGATATAATGAAATGCAGATCCCTGGGCCCACGCCAGGCCCCCTGCATCAGCATTGCTGGAGCTTGGGCCTGGGAACCTGCATTTTCAGTCAACGCTGCACGTTCTCACCAAAGTTAACACTAATAACTGGCGGTCACCCCACCTTCTGAGCCTCTGCCAGGTGGCCCTCGATGTTCCTGAGTGACCTGGTGGGGGTGTCATCTGGGCTCACTGGCCTCCCCGTCCACTGCTCGCTGAGTGGGGCTCTGACCCACTGAGGGCGGAGGCCTGGGGAGGGCGTGGTCCATGCGAGGCACCTGTCTCCCTCTGTGTCACAGGCAGCAGCCCCAAGGCCAATGGCGTGGCCCCGAGAGCCCAGAGAGGACCTGGTTTTCTATGAGCCCAGGGGCGCACCCAGGGTCGGGGCCGGGTGTGGACGAGGTCTCAGAGCTCTGTGCTCGGTGAAGGATGGTGCTCCGAGAGGGCTCGTGCCCAGGGCCCACCTCTGCCACTCAGGGCAGACGCCCCAGGAGCTCTACCCTGGTGCCAGCAGGGTTCTGGCAGAACCACCCTACCCCGTGGGGACTTACATGGCTACCAGGAACCTTCTTAGACTGGCGTCACCTCCCTGGGTCTGCAAGGGCTCTCCCTTCCCTGGTGGGCTCCTTTCTGGAAGACGTGGGGCTGCAGCCAGTGGCGGGGAGGGGGTCCGGCCAGGGGCCATGTCCCTCCCTTTCTGGGACTCTAGGCTCAGTCTCCAGGGAGACCGGACGTTCTCGGGATGTCCTGTTGTTGGGCGCTCCATGGTGTCTCCCGATTCAGGCTGGAGATCCCTGTGACATCAGGGCTGCCTGCTATCCCCTCCCCATGAGGAGCCCCTGTGCTGGGAGCGGGCTCTGCTAGCCAGGCTGGGGCCCTCGGAGTCACACGGCCCCTGGCGAGTTTGGCTGAACTCCGGGTGCCTTTTGCTCAGCTGTGCATGGAGGTGCCTCCCACGCTCAGGGCTGGGGAGAAAAGCAGAGAGACATGTGGTAGCTGCCCGGCCTGGGCCTTCGCAGGAGCTCAGAGAGCGGGAGGTGTCGGTGGGCAGCCGGGGACATGCTGAGTGGACACTGAGGGCGTTGGAAAGACCTGTTTCCCCATTCTGCCCCCCGGGCAGGGGGTGGCCTCTGTGATCTGACCAGCAGGCAGGCCTCTGGGGACCCCCGAGTCAGCATTTCCCCCCTCTCTTGGCACAGACCAGGAGGCATGAAATGAAAAGTTCATTTTAAAAGCAATTTACACAATTGCCTTCCGGTCACCATATTTGGGAAGAATTCCACAGGAGGGGAGAGAGGCTGGAGTCTCCTAGCGGATGGAGTCAGTTAAACAAAGGGCCTGCAGTCCTGGACCCCCGTCCTGTCCGGCGGCCTTGGACCTCCCATCAACCCCGCCCCCGCCTCCTTCCCGCCCACAGGTCCTCGCTCATCTCCGTCCTCCCACCCGGACATCATCTCTGGTCCATCTGTCTACAGCCGCCCAGGCCTCCCTCCAGCCCAGCCCCCTGGTCCAGGCAGGGCTCTGGGCGCTCCTTCCTCGGCTCTTGCTGGGCACGGTCTGGTCCAGCACGCCTGAGGTTGCTGTCCAGAGCGCAGGCCTCCAGTGGTGGGCGGGCACATGGATGCTCCTTCCAGACGGAAGCCACACGACCCAGGGAGAGCACGCTCCTGACCAACCTCCGTGTCAGCACGTTCCCTCTCACCCTGTTTTAAATTCTAATTTCACAGAAACAATGTGTTAAGAGCATTATTCAAAAAGCCGAATCCGTCTTCAAGGTTCATCATGAAAACCATCTGTCTCTCGGCCTCCTCCTCGGATTCCCCCCCCCCCGGAAGCAGACGCCCAGCTTTGCATGGGTTTTGGTTTTGGATGGTTTTATTGCTTTGGCGTCTCGCTCCCTATTTCTAAATGACACACTTATTCTGCTGTTTGCTGATTTCAAATTTCAGACGCCACCGCTTCACTTCCGCAATGACAGACGTGCGCTGGATTCTCCCCCGATTCTTCCCCCTCCATGTGGAGAAACCACACTTTAGACTAAATTACCATTCAATGTTAATCGATGCGTCAACAGATGGGTTCAGTCTTTTAGATCAGGTTTATCAGTAAATCCATTCTCTCGTCGGATCGCTGCTGTGTCTCCGTCAACCTTTTCCATCTGTCCCCACGGGGAACCAGGCCCCCTCCGGGGGTGACGTTCTGCGTCTTTCCTCGTGTGTTCTCTGTGTGCCCATCACCAGCTGCTCCCTGAGCTCTTCAGCGAAGCCACACGGACGCGTCCTCCTTTGCGCTCGCACAGCAGGCCGCTTGTCCCGTCCAGCGTCCAGTTTTGTCTCTGGAGACTCGCGTCTTGAGGCCGTCTTCTCTCTCCTGTCGGCTCACACTCTGGGACAACTTCTCGTCTCTTTCCTTTGATGGACCCCCGTTTCCTGGATCCGACGTCTTCCACCTTGTTTGACTCCCCCGTTTGGTGGTGCATATCCTCGGGAGGTCCTGGCCGAGGGCGCGTGGGTGGTGCCTTTTCTGAGCAAACTGAGGATTCCTGTCTGTCCCCTTTGCTGGGGGACAGCGCGGCTGGGAATGGAAGTGGGGGGGTGAATTCTCTCTCCCATGGACGCTCCACTCTCTCCCGGCTTCCAGGCTGCAGTGGAGACGGTCGAATCCATCCTGATTCCAGATCCTCTTTTGTGACCTCTTTCTACCTTCCTCTGGAGACAGTGTTCCCCGTGCTGTGAAATGTCCCAAGGATGCGCTAGGGCTCTGCTTCTGGGCCTCGTGCCGGGCGCTGCAGGCCCCTGGCTCTACCTCCGTCTTCGTTCTGGGGCACATGATGGAGTCTTCTCCTTGGAGCCCGCCTGCCTGCGCCGTCACCCCGCCCTCCTCAGGTCCTCTCCTTCATTCCATGGTGGGTCTCCCGGGTCCTCCGATGCTGGGGTGCCCCACCCCAAACCCGTTCTCTCTCTCTGAATTCTCCTTCTCTTTCTATCCAGTGGCCTCAACTTTACTTCTCAACCTCCTGCTGTCACCTCATACGTGCGTGCATCTCGTACCTCATAACATACACCAATGTTTTCTTACCTGCCGAATGTTCGTTTTCACAGGACCATGTTCTCATTTGTGAAGGCATCATCTTCTCTCGTCTCTGTGAGGACCCCTCCCTGTTTCTGGAGGTTTCTCTATTTGCTCACAGCTCCTTTTTCAGCTGGGTGTGAGCTTCTGGCTTTGGTGTCAGAGGCCGTCTCTGATGCTGGTGATCCGCGCCGGCCCGTGTACAGGGCCCAGGTTCCGTGTCACGCTGGCCTGAGTCTCTGACCCTGCACTGCCCTGGCCCCCAGCCCCACCCAGAGCATAGCCTGGCACTGAGCAGGGTGTTTGCTGGCCGACTGCCCTCCCGGCCCTGGCAGGGCCCTGTGCAGGGGAGGACGCCCACCGCAGAGTCGTTTATGATCCTGATGGCTGGACAGACCTCAGCGCCCTTCTCTGGAGGACCCACTATGTGTGTTTGGGTCCATCCTTCCCCGGAATACTGCATGGCTTCAAGTGATGGGACGGGTCTATGTCCACTGCCATGAAAAGTCACCCAAGATGTGTTATTAAGTGGCAAAAGCAGGTCGCAGAACACCAAGTAGGGAGTGAGTCCATTTACGCACGGGGATCCCCATGCACCCGCAGCGCCCCTGTCCGGAAGGACGGTGTCACACTGCTGACGGAGATTCTTATTTCTGGGTGGGCAGACTTGCAGTCACTTCCACTTTCTTCTTTATATTTTTCTATATTATCTGAATGTTTACCTGCAAACATGGATTGCCTTTATAAAGCCATTTTCATCTTGGGGGAAAAATCACTCGCTTGAACAGTTCCCGCACGGCCCAGCAGCCGTGCTGGCTCCCTGGTGCTCGCAGACCACAGGTCCTGCATCAAGATGGGGTGTCCGTTCCTTCCTGAGCCTCCCCCACAGCCCTCCCACCCGGCCCCTGCTCGTCCGCGTTCGCTGGGCCTTTGCTGCCCTCTGTGTCCTCGCAGCATCCACACCCTCTCCCTTCTGGCTTTGCCTTGTTGGGGTGCTGGCCGCCAGCACTGCCCGGGCCTCCCTCAGTTTGGTCCTGCTTGCTCTGCACAATTCGGGGTCTTCAGGGCACGTCTGTGATCTCCAGCAGAATTTGAAATTTCAGCACATTTGATATTTCTCTAGTCTGTTCTGTGGGGTTGAAACAAGACAATAAACACTGGCAGATCCTGGTGATTTATTCACTGACACCATCCCCAGGCCCAGTGGCGCCTGGCGCGCTGTTGACGCAGAGAGATGCTGGAGAAGGAGCTTGCGGGCATCAAGGTGGAGCAGGGAGCGAATTTGTGAGCTGGAGTTTTGTTTCTTTTTTCTGTGAGAGATGAAATAAGCACGCACTGGAACAGTCATGGTTCAATTTAAGTAAACGTAAAAAATCAGCTTGCAGCCAAGTTAAGAATGGTTTATTTATCTGAGCAATTGGTGCTTTCCCTGACACGTCAGCGACGGTCGCTCCGAAGGCAGGGCTATTGTTCAGCCCTCGGATTTTGCCGCGTATGTGTGTGTAAATATCTGAGCCATTGTTCACAGTAAATACATGTTTAAATACACAGAAGGAATCAATTCAGCGTTTATTTTCTTTTCTTCCTCCCCGTTTGAGATACACTTCGTAATTGGGAGTTAATTTGTTCTGGAATGATTCAGGCTTTTCTGTTGGAGCCCCGTGAGCAAAAGGTCTCGCTTCCAAGGCGTAAAATGTCCACTTGCAGCTGGGAGCCCAGGATGGCTGAGACAAGCACTGTCAGGAATTGGAGTTGATTTTGAAGCACCGATTTTCGCTCTTCAGGTTTAATGACTCACTTCTCCTCCTTGTGTTTAGAAGCCGGCTGTGGGGTGGAGGGGGGACTCGGGCCCCAAGTGCAGCCGTGACCCCGTGGCTCCCGGCCGGTGCAGCCCAGCATGGGCCCTGCATGCTGCTCTCAGTGGGCGCGTCGCGGGGCCTGTTGGCTCCTAGGCTCAGGTTGGTGTGGGGGTGGGGAGAGAAGGGAGCTGACATTTACTGGTCACCTGAGGGGACCCAGGCCCTAGGTCCCCAGGCGCCTCTGCGATGGGATAGAATCTGCGTTTGAGGAGCAGAGTGTAGAGAGTGCATTTGGCCCGCGGGCTCTTGCAGAATGAAGGAGGGCCGGGGAGGATGCCCCGGCTGCTGTCAGCCCCTCTGGGGGCTGCGACCCGCAGGCCTGGGGGATAGGGAACTGGAACTCGGAGAGGTCTCCCGGGCTGGCCAAGGGAGGGCCCTTAGGCTTCTCAGCACCATCCACTAGACCGCCAGGGCAGCCCGGTCCGCAGGGCCCCCTGCCTGGGAGCGATCCCTGGGCCCCAGGACAGAGGCTGGGGTGGGCCTGACAGATTATGGGATAGGGGGCCGGGGTCTGCCCGATCCCACAAGGAGGGCCTTAGAGCCTGCACCCATTGGGTCTGTGGTATCCCCCATCCTGCTGGGTCCCAGGCAGGGGTCCAGGACACAGTGCAGTCAGTCAGCCAAGTGATAGAGCCAAAATGGAGTGTTTCTTTTAAAGGGGAAACAGCCCATTTTTCTTCATCTCCAAGGCTGACAGTTCAGAATGCCCTCTGGGCCCAGAGCTCGGATGAAGAGGAGGCTATGTCACCAGACGAATAGCCTGCCTGCACCACCACTGGGCACGGGAAGGGGCTGGGGTGAGTCAGACCCAGGCCCTCTGGTCCCCCCGGTGAGCTGCTCCTGTGTGCCATGGAAGGAAGACAGACCCAGGGCCCTGCCTGTGGAGCAAACATGAAGCCGGTTCTCTGGGCTGTGGCTTGGGAACCCGCACCCTCCGCATTGCCTGGTGGTCCAGGTGTGCACTGGCCTGAGGAGCCCTGGGCTGCAGTGTCACTCTCGCGGACCAATCCCTGAGTTGTGGTGAAGCGGCAGGTGCACAGGTCAGAGATGGAGTGCAGCCCAGAGGGATGAGACGCTGCTGCCAGCCAAGGTCCGCCCGACAGGGGCTGCGTGTGAATTCCGTCTCGAACAACGGGGAGTGTCAGAGGCAGAAGGGGCTGTGGGAAGGAGGTGCGGGCAGAGGACTGTCCTTTCTGGGGCAGGAACAGCAGAGGCAAAGGCCCAGAGGTAGAGGAGCCTGGTGGAGAATCAGGAAGGGTGGGTGGAGGGTCAGTGGGGTGGGTGCAGGGGCAGGTGGGGTGGGGAGAGGGGCAGGCAGAGGTGAGTGGACAGGCAGCAGGGTGGGTGGGGAGTCAAGGGCTGTCCTTTGGGCTGTAGCCCACAGTCTTCACGAGGAGGTTGCGGAGCATCTTAAACAGAAGTCTTGAGGCAGAGCCTGGCTCTGAGGGGGCTCCGCAGAGCTTTGTCGGGGCGGGGGGAGGGCAGGCCCTTGGAAGGACCCTCCCTAATCTTGATGGCCTCCCCCCGGCTTAGCTGACCCTGAGGATGCTGCCTGCCCCTGAGTGCAGCTGGCCTGGCTGCAGGCCGCGGTTCACCTCGGCTCTGCTCCGTGCGTCCGTCTCCCAGGAGCACTGGAGCCCCATGCACAGCCTTCTCACCGGGGAGGGCGGAAGCTCCCAGACAGCAGAGGCGCGCTGTCCCCCAGGCCCAGGCTCAGGATGCACGGCTGTCATTTCCACCCCATTCCACTGGCCAGAGCGGGTCAAGTGGCCCAGCCAGCATCCACATCCAGCCCAGGAAGCCGACGTTCCACCTGCCTCCTCTCTAAAGGTTCCCTGGACCCCGAGATAGCGACAGGCACCGCCCTCTGAATCTTGCGCCCGCCCCCACAGCCCTGCAGAGTGTGCGGTCATGGCCGTCCGGCTGTCTGGCTGTCCGGCTGTCCCTCTGCAGACTGAAGGTCCCCAGGACAGGAGCTGCCTGCATTCACTGCCTCCCCTCAATGTCAGACGTCAGCACTGAGGAGGTGACCCAGAGCAACGAGAGATGGGGGGGGGGGGGAGAGACGGGATGGGGTGCATGTCAGAAGGCTTCCCGACCAGGGTCAGCGCCCTCCCCTCTGTGCTCTTCTGGCTGCCCCGACTGCAGAGGGCAGAGGCCTGGAGGGCAGTGGAGCAGGACGCAGACAGGCGGGGCTTGGGGAGCGGCCAGGTCGGAACCCCTCGCTTTGCCAGCTTGCTCTGTCCCCCGAGGGATCGGCAAGCGCTGACCTCGCCTCCCTCTGCGTTTCAGCGCCAGTCCTGGGCTCCCTGCCTTTGCCCTTGGGTGCGGGGGTGGCCTGCAGGGAGCACCTGCTGACCCCCGGCGCCCCCACCGCCGGCTCCCCCACCGCCTGCTCCCTCTGGCACAAAGGAGCTGGCTTTTATCTTGAGAAACGTGAGCCTGATCCCAACACCCCCAAACGCCTTTGAAAGGAGTAATTGCTTGACTGCAATTATTTTAGGAGTTTTAACTAAGCCGCTCGGGTGCTTTTTAAGAATATTGTAGAGCTTAAAATTCCGCCCACGGCCCCCGAGGGTGGGAGCCCGGAGTGGTGCCAGAGGCCCGCGGCCCGGCTTTGCGGAGCGAACATTCAGTGGCTGTGGCCCAGGCTGGCCCTCAGGAGGGACTCTGCAGGGAAGGCACCCGCCCAGGGAGGGGAAGGACCCTGTTGCCCAGGAAACGGCCTTCTTTGTGCCTTGCGCCTTGCGCAGGGCCGCAGGGCCGGTGGCCAAGGAGAGAGGGAGGAGGAAGCAGGGCTTCCCTTCACGACAGGCACTCCTCTGAGCCTCCATTCCCGGTTGATTAAATGGGGAAAGAACAATCCTTATTGGGCCCTTGCACAGATTACGTAAGAGAAAGCACGTGAAGCGCCTCACCCTGGGATGGGCACGGAGGGCCCTCTGGATGCCCGCTGCTGCCCACTTCACCTTTCTGTCCTGGAGCAGAGCCTCTTCCGACTCGGGGATGCTGTGGGCAAGACCAGCTCGAAACTCCCAACTTGGGGAGAAACTTCCGGCAGCCACCGAGGTGCCGTCAACACTCTCCACCAGGCAGAACAAGACAAAAATGAGCCCTGCTCCCCACCTCACCGCCCCCAGCACGGCATCCCCCCGCTGGTGTGGGCAGACGCTCCTGCAAGGATTCTAGGTAACAATGTATCTTTAAAGATTCAACCCGAAACAATTAAGTGCAATTTATGAAAGTGTTGGGGAAAGATGAACAATGAGCACAATTAGCCAAAGTTATTTAAAATGTGTCAGAATCACACGTGTCAGCGCGTGCTGGCACCCACAGCTTTGACATCTTGTGCTGGAAAAGGCGTTTTGAAGAGAAATGACCGCTCTGGGTCCAGCCGTCAGACGGGGGCTGTGCAGGAAGGACTCGGGGGCCAGAGGGAAGGGGACACAGCCCCCGCCTCCGGGAAACGTCACCCACATGCTGCACTGGAGTCCGTTTGCAGGGGAGGACACTGAGGCATGGAGAGCGCAGGGCATTTGCCTGAGGCCGCAGAGCAGAAGCGGGTGGAAGCAACCTCTCCGCTCAGATGGGCATTTTCCAGTGTCCACGACCACGCCCTGGCACGTGCCCCTTCTGGACAGAGCAGCACTGAGGCGTCCCCCCACAGGAGTGGACAGAACCTCCCCTGGCCAAAAAAACGCTCCACTCACCAGCTGTCGTCAGCTGGCCCTCCCCAGTCCTGCCCTGTCCCCAGGCCAGGAGCTCTCTCGAGGTAGACGTGGCTGGCTGAACTATCTCCCATGGACCTGCCCCCCGCTGTCGCTGTCGCGGCCCCCAGTGCGTCTGTCCAGCAAGGCTACTGGGGAGAGCTGGGCTCAGGGCTACAGGCCGGCGGCAGCCCGCCCCCAGGCCCGCTCCTTTGGGGTCTCTGATAAACGTGTCTTTCCTTAGCTCCCTGACCTCAGGACGCAATGAAGACGAGAGAGCAGCATTAGCCAGGGCTGCAGGCCTCGCGTTATTTATCACCTGCTCACACGCCTGTCCCTTCCTTGGAGGACAGACTCCAGCCCAGTGGACATAAAACACGCTCTTGGCACATTGTGCTGACCGGTGCGAACTTCGCTCCAATTTATGGTGCAGATTAAATCAAAACATGTTCTCCTCCTCAGCCCTCAACCCAGCTGCTGGGGCTTTCGTCTCCTTCTGTCCAGGGAATAAAGTCATAATGACATGAGAAGGCCTCATTCCCCAATGCCATGTGGCCCGGGTGGGTTTCTCCTTGTCCACCACGAGCCCCACGCACAGGGTTTGGGAACCCCGCTCAGGGCGGCTCCTGGGGCTGTCTCCAGCCAGCGTGTGACCTCAGGCAGGACTGTCCCTCCCAGGGCCTCAGTGCCCCATCTTCTCCCTGTGGACCGAGAAAGAGGCTTGGGGAGTGGACTGTGCTCAGATCTGCTGGGACCGCTGCCAGTGGGGGGGGGGGGGGGCGAGCCTTGGCTGCAATGCTCGTGGTCATTGTGAGCAGGGTGCCACCTCTGCCATTCTCCAGACTCACCCAGCCAGGGACCCCAGGGCCCCGGCAGCGGGGTCATCTGCTGGTCCCCGTGCTGGTCCTGTGCTCCTCTGGCCCCGGCAGGGTGGAACAGCCAGAGGTTGTCCCTTCGTCACTGAAGGTGGCTGGAGATAAGCCCTCAGAGACCTCGGAGTTTGGCAGGGGCTCTGGGACCACACCTCTGCATTTCCACTCCCACCACATGATGAGGGCCGCCCAGCGTTCTTCCAGAGCACGGGGGCTTTTTGCGGCTTTTTCCAGTCCGTTCACTGCCCAAGCGACACTGATTGAGGGCACGCACGATGCCCGACACCAGTTGCATGGGGGTCACAGCCATGACAGACCCCACCTCTGCTGTGCCCATGGGGTCCCCACGGCTTCTCAACGTGGGTAGGCACAGGCAGATTTTCTGCTCTTTGTCTTTTCTTATGTTTTCTCAAATTTCCACAGTGGGAGTGGCTTATTTTTATAATCAGAAAAGAAAACAGCAAGATGGGGCATCCAGCCTGCGGGTCAGTCCGTGGAGGGTGAAGCAGATTGGTTTCCCTGCAGCCCCGGGGGACAGCCTCGTGTCACCGAGCACGTTGACTGGTGACTAGGACTCCGCTCACTGGCCGGTGGTCACCTGGCCCAGCCCCCTGTGTTGGGGTGACCCCCAGCTCAGGCGTGGCGGCTGCCCCTCTCCTCCCACCTGTGGGGGCTGCCACTCCCATCCCAGCTCTGACTCCCTGGCCTGTGGATGGTCAGCAAGTGGGGGACAGCCGGCCCCCTCACCGCCCTGCCCACAGGCGAGCCCCTGCCCCTCCCCCACCTGCACCGAGAGCCCACCTGGGGGGGGTGGCGGGGGGTGGGGGACACCTGCAGCTCAGCCAGCAGGGGTCCCAGTGCAGCTGCCTCTCTCCCTCGGGCCCTGGGGGAGGGGAAGTCGCAGCCCTTCCCTCTGACGACCTCATGGCCCAAGTCTCCTTGTGCCAAAAATGCTGCTTCTGCCATGGTGCCCGCCGGCGCTGGGCCTCAGAGCCTGGACATGCAGCACGGCCCCCCATGGCCTCACCGTCCTCCTGGGCCCTTGCCCCTCAGAGCAGACCTGCCTCCGGGTCACCCAGGTGTGGGGTCAGACCGCTCACAGGGGTCCCCTCATCCCCCGAGGAGGGTCCTGAAGCTCAGGGGTGGGAGTGACCTTGCCAGGGCCTTTCAACGGTCAGACTTCACAGCCCAAGGTGTCCACCCCCTTGGAAATAGCTTCCCCTCGCCTCCCTGCCTCTGACCCGCCCAGGCAGCCATTAGGGCCTCTCCTGGCCTTCCTGCCCCTCAGCGAGGGGGGGAGACTCACGGACACATGGGATGTCTTCTGACTCCCCCAACAAGAACCCCCTGCCCCAGGGAGAAGCTCTTCCCCTCTCAGCTCCTTAGAGAACTTTGCGTGCTCCTCTGCTGTGGGCCCCACTACAGTTTGGGGCTCGCATGGGGCTTTGGTGCAAATCGAGGGCAGGACCCTGTAGACTGAGACCAGGATGTTCCTAAGTATCCACCTGTTGTTCCCCGGGGTCCCTGGGCCAGGGTGGGCGTCAGGACCACAGTATGCTTCACCCCCACAGGTCTGGAACCCCCCAGAAGCAGTCCAGATGGTCAGGGGTTGATGACTAAAGCATGGTCTTGCTCTCTCCTGAGGCCATAGAGCCATCAATGGCTCCCCAGTTCTTTGACACCTTCCCATTCTCCTGCAGTCAATTCAGGAAAGAGCCTGTTGTTTGTTGGTTGACGCCATCTCTTGCATTTCAGTAGCTATTTAACCAAATCTAAAGCTTTGGCCTTGTTGAAATTGGCTTCAAAGGAGAGGAAAATAATATTCCATTAAAGTCACTTAAAAATCGATCATCTAATTTCCGCGCTATCTCAAGGGTGGAGACGCTAACGGCTGTTTGGACTGGAGTTCCGTCCCTGCACTGATCAAGGCTGAGTCAATCCCAGGCTAAAAGCCGCCACAAGCTGCCGCAGGACAGGATGTCAGGGAGAACGGGGCGGGCGAGTGAATATCTGAAGCTTTGGGGTCCCGTGTGCACATTTCACTTCCATTTCCATTTCATTTCCATTTCCAGCATGTCCGAACCGTCACTCTTGTGCTGGGCTCCTCCTTGTAAAGTAAAAAGCTCGAACATCGATCATCGATGCCTGGCAAGCACAGCTCCACGGGCCTGTCAGGAAGCCTGGAGGGCTGGGAAGGGCCTGGGAGGGGCGGCCACACACGCTCCCTCCTGCTCCCGGCCAGGGACTCTGCTTCCCCTCAACCCACCACCACCTGCTGAATGCTGGGCTTCTTTCCACCTCCAAGCCAGGTGCCGTGACACCACCACACACTGCTGTGGTCCCTGAGGACCAGCACACACAGGAAACAAATGGGGGTCGGCTCTCAACCCTGCCCCACCCTCCGCTCCCTGACTCTGGGTGGTCCTGCTCTCCCGAGGGTGGGGCCACAGGGCTCGCTGCCCTCACCCCTGCATCCTCAGCCCAGACTCTCCTCTGGGGCTGGGGCTTGACTACACCACCGTGAACCCGAGACCCCCGCCTGCCCCACAAGGGTGTCCTCTGTCTTGGCATCTTGGGGTTCGGGGTGCGGTTGGTTGTTTTTACACTTCCATTGGCGCTGACGCTGGTGGTGTGGACACGCTGGACCATCTGGTGTGGATGCTAACTGGGGGATAGGCTGGGGGTCTGCGGGAAATCTCTGCACTTTCTGCTCATTTTGCTGGGAGCTGGACTGCTCTAGAGAAGGGCGTGTTTGTACCAACACGTGACAGCAGTCCCAGCCCTGCGGCCGCTACGTTCTCACCTGCTTCCCCTGCCATCCCGGCATTTTCCATGGCCACACAGCAGGGAGGGAGCCACACGCTTTGGGCCACAGACCACGTGCAGCAGAACCAGCAGGGCCTCCCCTGACCACTGACTCCTGAGGTGGGGGTCCCACCGCTCAGCGCCATGGCAGGGAGGGAAGGGCAGGAGAGCCGAGGGCCCAGGCCCGGGTCCTGGGGGCACACCTCTTGGAGGAGCCCCACAGCCCCTTCCCCTGTGAAGATGGCAAGGACGGGCAGGTGCTGGCCCAGGGCCACCATAGGTGTGTCGGGGGACAGGACGAGCCCAGCTCTCTGGGGTGCCACTCCACTCACGTCTCTGCAATGAGGTCCTGACCCTCTGGGAGGAATGGGGCCCACGGTCAGGAGCTCAGTCCCCGCCATGGGGCTCCCCGGCCTCCTCCGCCCTCCGCCCTTTGCCTACTGGGCAAGGGTCTGCTTAACCAGCAAGGTCGCTTGGCCGAGCGTGTCCCACCTCCACTGTGGGGGGAGAGGGGCAGTTGTTACCGCACGAAGGGCACTGTCTGCTTACTGCAAGACAAAAGCCCATTATCAAGAGGCAAGATGATGGCAGAGAAAGGGCATTTATTAAGCGATAAGATAGCGAATTGGAAGATGGTCGACCAGCGTCCTAAAGAACCATCTGCGGGGTGCACAGCATCTTGAAGCAGTCCTATAGGCTGGTGGGCCGCAGGGGAGGGGTCAGGAATGTTGACCCTCTGCTGTTACAGACTGGCAGCTGTCACGTCAGATCTTTCAGTTGTCACTGACGGTGGCTGTCAGCATAGACGCTCTGTCCAGGGATCAGCACATCCCCGAGGACCTCAAAGGAACAAAGCTATCGTCTCCTCGCAGCTGGGAGGTCTACGCACTAGCAGGGGTCGTAAGTCCACAGGGCAGGTGGGTCTCCTGAGGGCACAGACCCAGCAGGGCAAGTTAGGCAGAGGCCATTCGAAGCTACGATACGGTCTCTTCTCTACAGTATGGCCCCCTCGTGTCACTCTGTTGAGCTGGGATCACAACGACGGGTGAGGAGTCAAATCCTCGTGTGGAATGTGCAGTGTTGGGGGGACCTGGGCTCGTCTCTGAGACTGACCCCCAGCCTGGACAGGGACACGGAGGCTCTACGGAGACCCGGGGTCCACAGACAGGCCCCAGGGGACGCGCGTCCTTGGTTCAGAGGAGGCAGACCTGACGAGTGCCTGGCGCAGGCGGCCGGCTGTGATCGGGGTGCGCTCCTGGTGAGGGGTGACGCCAGATTGCTCCTCTCGGGGGCTCCAGATCGCGGGCTCAGGACTTCCTGCTCAGACTCAGACCCGGCAGCGCAGTCTGCCGCCACGCTCTGTCTCTGGCGTTCTGGGACTCGGTTCCCCCGTCTCCTCCCAGGGTTCTCCATGGGACTGCAAGCCCCTGTGGGAGGCACGGGCTCCCACTGCCTGCACCGCGGCCCAGGGTCTGGCGTCCTTTTCCGAGAACAGCGCTCTGGACGGATCCCCGCCTCGTGGAAGGAGGGGCTGCGGCAAGCTCCTTCTCGTTGCCCTGAGCGGTGAGGGGCCGTGCCCTTGTCCTCGCAGCACCCCCGGCAGCCTCGGACCAGCCTCCAATGGAACTCTGGCCTGTGCATGGCCCCTTCCAGTGGGTTGGCCCCAGTGGCGGGGCGGGGCAGGCGGGCGCCATGGATGGACCGTGTGCACTGGCACCGGGAGCTGACGGAGTTGGCACCTCCACGCTCTTGTTTCCAAGGAGACTCGCCCGCTCTTCTCCCAACATCAGTGGGCTGCCCGCGCCGCGTCTCCAGAGCTGGAGGGGGCAGTGCTCCCCGGGCTCGCTGAGGACACAGCGATCAGCACGGGACACGGGGGGTTGGCGTGAAGGCGCACGAGTTAGTGGCCGTGCACAACAGCCTCTGGTTCAGAATAAATTCTCAACGAAGGTTAGCTGGGTGCTGAAGGAGACCTGCACCACCCATGAGAGGGCTGAACATGGGAGGCCTGCAAAGAACTCACCTGGTACACTGGGCACAGCAGGTGTGCAGCAAGCGCTCAGTGAGGGAGCGACACCCGCCCTCCTGGGGGGACATCTGCCCTCCTGGGAGGATGCCCGCCCTCCTGGGGGACACCTGCCCTCCTGGGGGACACCTCCTCTCCTGGGAGGATACCTGCCCTTCTGGGAAGATCCCTCGACAGGGCCTCTGGGCAGGGAAGATGCTTAGACTGGGGATGGCAGGGTAGGGACCCTGAGTGGTCTGCAATGGAGCTCGAGGGAGCAGGGCCCCCGCTCGGTGAGGGCTGGCCTTAGCAAGGCTGACCAGCAGGCACAGTCCTGGGAAGACAAGGCTGAAGCTGGGGCCATGGCAGCCTCACTTCCGCAGCCCCACCTGCCTGCGGGGTAACGGAGCTCCAGGTGCGCACACAGCGCGCTCGGGACTGGCTCAGCACAAGATGGGACCACGGAGATACTTCAGCAGCCGGGAGTGGGCAGGGCTGCCCCAGGGTCAGCGGTGCAGGCAGGGCCAAGGGCCACCTGCACCCCCACCATCCCACACCCCCATCCAGCTTCAGACTCGGCAATGACAGGCGTCTGGGACCTTGAGCGCCTCTCCGCAGGGGAGCTCTCCACCTGCGAGAAGGGTTGCGGCATTTCTCTCTGCAGGCGACCCAATTCCTTCGCTAAAGAAAATAGAGACACTGACATTTTTTTAAAGTCAGATGTTTGCTTTTTCTGAAACCTCCTAAAGTATAATTTCTGGGGAGGGAATTTGGCAGCTCAAGCATTCCGGTGGCCTCTGGAGAGGTCTCTCCGATAATGTGATGCAGTTGGGGCCTGGGATCACCGCCTGGCAGAAGCCCGCGCCACCACGCCCAGAGGCCGGGAGGCTGGCGGCCGGGGTCCCCGACCTGCCTGCACGGGGCTGCAAGTGACACACGTGACCCTAAAGTCGTGGATCCCGGGAGCAGCAAAGCCCTCGAATCAAAGCCAAAGGGGTTTTAAAGACGCCTGTCAGGTCTTGTCACCCAGGATCCAGACGAAAAGCAGCCCCGGTCTCAGCCTTGCAGTCTCGATGTCTGGAAACAAACTGCACGCAGAGATGTGGCCCGGAGCCTGCGTGTGGGTTCCTGTCCCGGCCCTTCTCGCCGAGGCGAGTCCTCACCTCCTGCGGGATGAGGAGCAGAGGATGCCCAGTGCATCAGAAGGGCTGTAAGAAATAAGATGAGGAGCCTGAAGTGCCGGCTGAGAGCAGGTCCCCCACAAGGTGACTGCCATCCTTGCTCACGTCCACACCCCGGGTCTCCCACTGGTGGCACTCAAGTGCTCACGGCTCAGACGCCTAACTGGTGACCGCGCCCGTCATTTCTCCATCATGTGTGAGGTTCTGCTTGGCGCCACGGGAGGCAGGGACCCAAAGATCTGATCATCACAGCCAGAAAGCCGGGGGCTCTCACGACCAGCGGGAGGGGTGTGGTCCCCCACAAGGAGAGGCCGTCCCACGGAGGACGTGTCCCCACGACCTCTCAGCCACAGGCACCAAGACCAAGCAGCCTAAGATTTTATAGGCTCGTATCGCTGAGGGTCCAGGGACAGGACAACCCGGGTGCAGCTGGATCCTGGGGCTCAGAGACTCAGCAGGGGCCGGCCTCTCTGTCCTGCAGGCTGCTGTCCATGGTAGGGCGTGGTGATGGTCACCATGTCATCCCTGCTCGGTAGCCCCGTGGCTCTGGAAGGACATCCCAGAGAAGATTCTGATCAGTTCCACGTGGGCCGATCACCGTGGGGGTAGGTAAAGCCTAGGCCAGGCGCCACCCTGGGCCCCTGGGGCACGGGCACCAGCCAGCCCCAAACAGAAGGAAAGCAGCTGTTGGTCACTGGAACAGAGAGAGAAGACCACTTACAGGACGTCCCGTCAGGGCTGCTCTGGGCGGCGCGTGGGGCCACACGGAAACTGGGGGCTGAGCTGCGTCTGGTGGGGGGATGTACACCTTCACTGTGCTCCTGGTCAGAGGCGCGGGATTTCCCCCCACTGTTCTGAGGAAACTTGGCTCCACGGGGCCCCCATTCCCACCCGTTGACGGAAGCAAAGCGTGCGACTTGGAAAGACGATGTCACCCAGGGCGGAGCGGGGCAAACCCGGTTCACTAGAAGCTGAAGAGTCGGCAAGTGGTTTTCGAGGACTGCCTGTTTGCAGACACTGCCCCGGAGCTCACAGAGGCCACAGGTGGAGGCTGCTGCCCCTGGGGAGCCCGGAGACCCCAGAGGAGAGGGCCCAGCCGTGGGACAGATGGGGCAGAGACCAGGCAGTTGGGAGAGGGGACTGGGACAGGCCGGGGACTTGGGACGATCGTGGGGGCGGGTGGGGCCAGGCCCATGGGGGAGGCGGTAGGGGGCACCGAGGGCCGGGGCCCGGCTGTTGGCTTGGCCTTGGGTCTGACTTGGGGATGCGGCTGCCACCAGCTCCTCCCAGGGGCCTGGTGGCCGCTGTGCTTGCTCAGTCGAGGCGTCCACAAATACCGACCAAGCACCCCCCTGGCCCCTCGGTGGCTCCTCCTGGAGGTTTCAAGTCCTGGATCTCCCTTCTGTTTCATCACAGGCTCTGTGCATGGGGCCAGGCAAGAGGGAACGAGAGGCCATTGGGCCCAAGCTTCACGAAGCTGGGGTTCCAGTGCAGAACAGATGGAAGCCAGAGAAAAAGGTCAACAAAATGAACAGAATCATCACAAACGGATGAGCCCATGCCCGCGGCCCCTGCTTCCGTGTCCTGCCTTCTGCCAGCAGCACTGTCATTTTTATGTTGTCAAAGCTGTTCGCATCCACAGCCAGCCCTGTGATCACATCCTGGCTCAGCTCTGCCCTGACCCCAAGTCGGCCTAGAAATGTGAAATCAGTGAAGAACATGTACGTTGTTACGATGGTGTAGAAACTGGGCCGCGATTGCCCAGGCCTGTGCAGAGATGATGTCTTTCTACAGGTCCTTTGCAACAGCCCTGCGACCTCCAAGGAGACTTCCGGTGACCCCAGGCAAACGGGTTCTTTTTACTCTTACTCCATTAATTGCTCAAGATTGCACCACACACCAACTGTTCCCCAAGCCCCGTGTACAATTTTCTTGTCCCCCTGGAACTTTCAAGCGACATTTGTTTTTAGATTTGTGCCTTTATTGTATCATCATTTCCTCCCTCAAAATGGTTGCTTTTGTGTTGTAACATCCACTCTGTGAGAGTTCTCTTTCTGTGGCCTGGTTGCCTGCTCCAGTGTGGACCCACGGTGCCGCAGGCCTTGCCCTGTGCTGTCCCGGGCCTTCCCTGCCCTCGGCGTGGAGTCGAGTGCAGTGATTTTTGGCTTTTGGCCTCCTCTCGTGGTGTTCCTCCCTGCTTTCGCTGGCGTGCATCCTCAGGTAGCTTCCTCACACTAGACGTGTGGAAACTGAATGTCTGTGTCCCTGCATTTCGGAACATGTTCAGGGTTCCGTCAGGAGTCTCTTTTTCCTCTGGGGTCGGTTGGTCCCTTTCCACCATTGGTTCACCTGCCCGGGCATTCTGGCAACATCTTCCTGTCTAAGCGTGAGCTCCTGAGGGGCTTGTGTGGGTTTCCTCGGCTCTTGTCTCAGGAGCTGCTTTTCCTCTGGGGCAGGAAGAGGCGTGTCACCTGGAAGCCAGCTTTAGGGAAATGGCAAGGAGCCAGCTCAGGACTGTGTTTCCAAGAGCTGGGGGGTGAAAGGCTTTTTGGGGACCCCCGGTGTCCACTGACAGGCCATTCTCGATGGGAGGACATGTCCCCAGGCAGCATTTTATTAACTGGGGATGCAGGCTGCCTGCCTGTCTCTAAGCAAGGACAAGGGTGGGGATGGGGGCAGTGGTCCCTCTGCCAGCCCCCCAGCTGACTCTGAGTCGGGGGCCTCCAGGCTCCCCTCGGACAGGCGGGCCCCTCTCCTCCACAGCGGCCCTGGCGGTCTTAGGGTCCCGAGCTCCCTTCCATTTCATCAGTCCACCCACTCCATTTCCTTTCAAAGCCCAGGAGATTTATTGAAATCTCCTGTGTTGGCCCCCCCGTGTCCCTCCTAAGCTGCTGGCTGGTGAGGACGTCATCTTGCCGTCCTGCTGTGGGGCCTCAGGGACGGGAGGCCGGCGCGGTGCCCGGTCAGCTGTCTGGAGCTGGAAGTCCCCTGAGGCTTGATAAGCAGGGAAGGGACCTGAGGAGGCTTGCCTTCTGACTGGGGAGCAAAGTCCCTTGAAGGCCACTCAGAGAATGGCCTGGAGAGGTGGACATGCAGTGAGAGGAGGCAGGAGGGGCTACTCTCGTCCAGGGGCACACGGATGAGGCTGCCCACAGCTTGAGAGGGGCTATAGGTGGATGTCGGCACTCACCCAGGCCCGGGGCACGGCGGGGCCTCAACAGGCAGAGGTGGCGCCAGAGAGACGAGGAGGAGTCGGGATGGTTCCAGGCGGAGCCTTGGCGGCTGCGGACAGCCAAGAGGCGGGGGTGGGGCTGCTCCTCCATCCAGGGAGGTTTCCACTCGTCCCCAGGCTTGTGCAGCCCTCGCATGCGGATGCCCACCCTGCAGAGGCAGCTTCCAGGGGCCAGTCTACAAGGGGAACCAGAGCACTGGGAATGCAGGGTCACGAGGTGCAGGAGCTGTATTTGTCAGAGAGCCTGCGTGGGGTGGGCAGGGGGACCCGGCTGAGCTGCAAGGGCTGGCCCCCGAGCCACCGGCCTTGGTGCCCGCCGGGAGGCCGGTGGGTCAGGGCAGGGCTGCCATGAGCGGTGAGCAAAGCAGGCCAGAGCTGACTTGCTTGGGGTTGTGGGTTGAATTGTGTCCCCCAAATTCATGTTTTGAAGTCCTGACCCCCAGTACCTCACAGCAGGGCCTTGTTTGGAAATATGGTCATTACAGACGTAATTAGTTAAGACTAGGTCATCAGGGTGGGCCCTCATCCCATGTGACCAGTGTTGTTAAAAAGGGGACATTTGGACACAGACGCACGCCAGGGGGGTGTGTGAAGATGCAGGCAGGGGTCGGGGTGATCGGCTACAACCAGGGGACGCCCACGATGCCAGCAAACGCCCGAGGCTGGAACAGCTTCTCCTCACAGCCTCAGAAGGAACCGGCCCTGCTGACACCTTGACCCCAGACCTCTGGCCTCCAGACTGGGAGGTGACGAATTCCTCCTGTTTGAGACCCAGGTCAGTCTGTGGTCCTGTGTTCCGGCGGCTCCAGGAAACTAGTCATGGCTGTCACGTCCTCTTTGCTGTGTGACTTAACATGTTCATGGGGATTAGGATGCGGACAAATTGGGGGGCCAGCCTGCCTTCCGCATTCACCCCTACAGAAGTGTATCGCCCTGGCCTGCTCCCCGTGTCCTCCCCGCCTCTCGCCCCAAGGCCATCATCCTCTCTATGGGGTCTCAACTGCTCTCGGATCCCTTATTCCTACCAGGAGGTCAGGGATAGGAATGAGCCCAGTGGGAGTAGTTCCATCAGGCGTCAGAGCAGCTTGGATAGCCAGGGCTCTGCTGCGGGACCTCAGGCGGGACTGAGCACGTACGGAGTGCTGTCTGGAAGGGCACCCCCAGGGAACGGCACACGATGCTACCAAATCCCCCTTGGCAAACACCTGCCAGACGCGCAGCCTGTGAGCCCTGTGACCGCCCTGTGACCGCCTGTTCCTTCCTGCTTCCTCTGCGGCCACCCCGCAGCAGTCAGCTGCTGCTGTGTAACGAATAGCCCCAATCGTAGCAGTTTACAACAGTCACTGTGGATCTGGTTGTTTAGAGGGAAGGACTGTGGCCGTCTCTGTAATGTCCTGCGCTCCTCAAGCCCCTGGCCAGCCCAGTCCCGTGGCGAAGGACGTAATTGGTCCTCAGAGGTCCTTGCAAACCATGGCAGTATGACTAGTCTTCAGCCACTGGCATCTGAGCTCATTCCACTCGCTCCCTATTCTCCCTCCCTTATGGCCCCCCGGGGGACAGCTCGTCACGCTACCTGTCCACCTGAAGCTGCTCTATCCAGCGCTGCCCTTTCCAGCGCTGCCCTGGCTGCGAGCAAAGGGGCTTCCTCCCTCCCCACCAGCTGCCACCTCCTCAGCTGTGAGTAATGACGTCAGCACAACTGCTGCCCGGATCCCGTGAGGCTTGAATGACAGGTGGGGCTGGACCGTGTAAGGTGTGGGCCGCCCAGATGGGTGAAGCCTCCTCCAGGCAGGCTCTCAGGGCTGCGTGCCTGGTCAGGTCTCTCTGGGCCGCAGGCTCCGGTCTTGGGCAGCGAGGGCACTGGCGCACTGCAGCTGCAGGGCTCGGTGCTCACACCACCTGCCTCACCCTGTGGGCTGTGCTGGAGCGGAGTCCCCTCTGAACTGAACTGCAGTGCGACACCTTCCTCTGGGGGTCCCTCCCCTCGCTGAGTACAAAACTCCTCCCGTAGCTTGTGGGTGAGTCAGGGGACTCTGGTTGCAAGTGACAGGAATAAATCCAAACTGACTTAAGCAAAAAGGTGACTTGATTGGCTCATGTAATGGAAAAGACCAGAGGCAAACCCAGGGCATCAGGCACGGCTAGATCCAGGGGTTCACCTTGTCACCAGGACTCAGGTCTGCCCAGCTCCTGCCTCTGCTTTATCTGGGGGAGGCGTGCGTGTCCTGGTGGCAAGAACAGCCCACGGGGCTTTCCCTGTCCAGTGAAGAGAAACTATCTCCTTCCCAAAAGCTCTAGAAAAAGCCCCAAGTGGAAGCCCTTGTCCTGCCTTTGCCATCCCTGACTCTCCCTCCCACCATGGGGACGGCATGCTGTGGGTGCAGCCCCGGTCAGCGGCCACCCTCCGACCAACGGAACACAACCAGGGAGCAGAGGAGGGTGGGCTCCCCAGAAACACCAGGGTGCTCCACCAACAGGGTGGGGGTGTTGGGGAGGGCTCCGGTCCGAGGCCTGGCCGGTGGCGGAGGGCCTGCGCCAGCAGGGGAGCGAAAGCGCTGAGGAAGGGCCAGCTCTAGCCAGTCAGAGCACACTAACTGTGGATGGGGAAGCTGGCACCACCCGGCCTGAAGGGCCAAGGAGGGAGTGTGGCCAGGGGTGGGGCGGCCCCGTGGAGGCCGTGGCTGTGTCCGAGGGATGGGGCGGCCCCGTGGAGTCCGTGGTGTGGCTGAGGGATGAGGTGGCCCCGTGGAAGCTGCAGCCTGGCAGAGATGCAGCCGCTCGGGGCCGGCAGGCAGTGAGGCAGGGAGCAAAGCTGCATCTCTCTCATCGTCCTGTCCTCTCCAGGGACTTTCTACTGGACAAACACAGAGGGAAGCTAGAGGCCAAGGGGCCCCTTGAAGTGGCCACACAGGTCAGAGGGCAGGGGGTGAGGAGGGGGCTCTGGGGGCGGCAGAGGGAGAACAGCCAGCACACAGCTGAACCCCCACTCCCAACACACAGCAGTAAATTTAGCAAGAAATGTTCACAGCCCATGTGAAAGAAGACATAAAACACTCCTGAGAAACACAGAGAAGACCCAAAATAGAAAGGTCAGGACGTTCCAACATTGTAAAGATGTCAGTTCTCTCTAATTTAGGGTATAAATTTAATGTGATCCTAATAAAAATTCCAGTGAGCATTTTTCATGGAGCTGGAGTCGATGCTGAAGTTCAGACGGAAAAACAAACACACAAGAACAGCCGGGAGAATCCAGCAAGAAGGGGTGGGCGGGGGGCGGAGGCGCGCCACACAGCCGAGGGATGCCCCGCCCAGGCCTCCCGTGGGGACAGCGGGCAAGTGACGTGGGGGCCACCAAGGGACAGAGCTGCAGGGCGGGAGAGCAATGGGAGCACGCAGGGACCCGCCCGTGGTGAGGAGGGGTCCCTGCTCCCCACGGCGATCAGCATCTGTCACATAAAACGGTGCCCGACAAGCAGATAATGGTTTAGAAAACGATAAAATTCGATCCATTTCTCACACCGCGCACGAGAACAAACTCACAGGCTCAGAGACCCAAGCGTGCAAAGCTTAAGCACACAAATTCCAGAAGCAAACAGGTGCACCCTTCCACAGGGTGTCGGGAAAGGCTTTCCAACTGCGAGGGGAACCAGACACAGTGAAAGAAAATACCAGGAATTTGTCAGCAAAAGATCAACTTTTGCATGGAAAATAATAAGCAAAATTAAAAGACAAATAGACTAGGAGAAAATATTTGGAACTTACTTTATAGGTAAAAGGCTGTTGTCTTTAACATACGAAAAACTTTTTTTTTTTAAAGATTTTATTTTTTTCCTTTTTCTCCCCAAAGCCCCCCAGTACATAGTTGTATATTCTTCGTTGTGTGTCCTTCTAGTTGTGGCATGTGGGACGCTGCCTCAGCGTGGTTTGATGAGCAGTGCCATGTCCGCGCCCAGGATTCGATCCAACGAAACACTGGGCCGCCTGCAGCGGAGCGCGCAAACTTAACCACTCGGCCACGGGGCCAGCCCCATACAAAAAACTTTTAAAACAAGAAACACCACCACAAAAGTCACATGGAAAAATGAGCCAACTATGGAAAATAGTCCCCAAAAAGGGCTACGGAAGTGGCCCTGGGAGCAAACTCACTCATGGGGAGAAACACGAGAGACGCCTCGCTCTTCCACCAGATGGGCAAAAACTCACAGGTGTGAGCCAGGCCCTGCGGTGCAGCTGCGGGGGACGGCCGGTCTCAGACAGGCTGGGGGAGCGGGAGGGCGGGGACCCTCAGGGAGGGCACCTCTAGCAAAACCATACGTGCCCTTTGACCCAGCAACCCACTTCTAGGAATTTACCTCAAGATGCACCTCCAACGACACAGAACTGCAGAGGCCCGAGGCCGCTCGTCACAGCGCTGTTTGCAACTGCAAACCGGCGACAACACCATGTGCAGGCGGGAAATGGGCGAGGACACGGTGCGCGCGCTCCCAGCGGGGCTGCGCGGCTGTGAATGCGACCGGCCGTCTCTGTGCCCTGCTGCGGGTGAGTTCTAGGACACACGACTCAGTGAAAACATCCAAGTGCAAACAGCACAAGCAGCGTGCTACCCTGTGTGCCGTAAAGAGGGGAGGTAAGAAAATGCACACCCTGCCTGTCTTTAAAAGAAGAAACACAGGAAGAACACACGAGAAGACAATGGACTCGTTGCCCTGCATGGGGAGGGGGTGCACCTCTCTGGTTCCCCCTCTGGTGCAGTTTCGACTTCTGGAAGCAACTTAATCCTCCTCTAACTCCACCCAACTCAATTCAATTCAGTTCACAAGGATGAGAAAGGGGAGAATCACATTGAGAGCAAACCGGAAAAAAATAAACTCCATTGTATTTCACATGAAGAACACGGCCACGCTGGAAGAAACAGGACATTGAGAAGGAATCCTAGTCACTCTTGAGCCAGCTTTTGCCTGGACACCCTCGGTCCTGGGCGGGTCCCAGGGGCAGCCTGGAGAAAGGTGGGAATGAGGAAGAACACCGTTAGTTGTATTTTTTCTCTCCCAGTGAAATGGACGAGACAGCTGTGAAGACCCCGTGGGTCTGATATAGGGTGGGGGGCCGGGGAACCGGGGAGCCACTGTCGGGGGAGGAGAGAGACGAGACCGTGGAACGGGGAGGACAATGAAGAAGGCTGTGGGGCGGGATCGAATCACTTACGGTGTGAACTCAGGATTTCTGAGACGTGACTGTGTCGTCCATTTGCACGTGTGTGTGTGTGTTTGTACATATGTGCTTGTACAGCATGTGCACACAGTTCCTAGGTCTGTCTGCGGAAAGGCCTGAGGACTCTGTGTTGGTGACACCGGTACATTTCCCACCAAAGGGAACCAGGCTTCTCGGAGAGACGGCTGGTTTCAGGGCCAGGGTGGGAAAGCACAGCATGAGCCTGGAGCATCCCCTTATGCCCGCAAGCAAGGGGGCGCTCAAAACAAGTGGCATGTCACAAGGACTCAGGAACCAGCTCGATGGGGCTCCCGCTGGCCAAAGTTTGGAGTGATCTGAGCATCAAAAAAAAGAAGGACACCAATGAATTATATGTGTTGACACTGAGAATGGATGATAGGCAGGTAGATAGGTAGGTAGATAGACAGATAGATGTAGACAGACAGACAGAGGATAGATAGACCAGATAGATGGATGGTTGGATGGGGGACAGGGGGATGGATAGATGGAGGGAAGGATGGACGGATAGACAGACAGATAGATAGACAGACAGACAGTCAAAGACAGATAGGCAGACAGATAGATAGACAGACAGGCAGACAGATAGATAGATGGATAGACTAGATAGGTGGGTGGATGGATGGAGGAAGGGAGGGCGGGGTGGTGAGAGGGAAGGATGGATGGATAGGTGGATAGACAGATGATATTTATACAGATAGACAGTTGACGGATGGATTACAGACAGACAGACAGATGGGAGGGAGATGAGATAGGAGAGCTGGACACTGACTGACTGAATGTGGGGGAAGTGCTGGGTTTGAAAATCAACATTTCGCGACTAAAGATTGGATCAGTGAGTCACTAATGGATACTAAATCTGGGGAGAAATTTTGAGGAGGAACAGGCTACTTCCATGGTCTTGAAGTGTCCTCCCTCAGACTCTTTACTAGTTGCAGGGGAATAAAGAATAATTACACGGCGGATAAATCAGACGACTGCTCCGCCAGCTCATCAAGAGCAACGTTCTCAGTGAGACGCAAGTGGACATCGTGTGCTCCGGACGGAACCTGGAGACAGACCCACAGCCTGCGTGGTGCTGCCGCTGAGAACGTACGCTGACTCTGACCGTGAGGAACCGCGGACACATCCAGGATGGGGACCGTTCCACGAAAAAAAGGGCCGTGTTCTTCAAAAACGCCAGTGACATAACAGACAAAGAAAGACTATGGAAATGCTCCAGATGAAAGGAAACTAAAGAGACAAGACAAATAAATGCAATACCTCATCTTAGAGCGGTCCCCTGCTAGAGACAAAAATGCTGTAAAGGACCTTATCAGGTCAATTGGCAAATGGGAACGTGAGCGGTCGATTAGATGCAGGTGTCCTGGGAGCACTGAGATGTCACTGGGTCTGTGAGAGACTATCTGTGTCCTTTAAGGGCGAAGGGCCACCATGCAGCAGCTGCATCTAAAGTTTGAAAAAAGTCTCAAAGCACGTGGAGAGACAGAGAGAAAGAGAGAGGAGGAGGAGGAGGAGGAGGGAGCGAACAGATGGTGAAATAAATGGGGTAAAATGTAGAATAATTGAATCCAGGTAAAAGGCTTATGGTGTTCTTTGTACTATTTTTATTCTTGTAACTTTGCTGAAGTTTGACATTCTTTCCAAACGAGATGATTCGGGCCGTGGTGAGACTGAGGTGGAATCAGACAGTTGTAAGCCTTGGGAAATCTCAAGCAGCTTCTCGAACTCTGGTCCCTCAGTCCACTTGAATCAGAATCAGCCCGGGAGCTGGTGAAACGCAGATTCCTGGACACCATCCCCGGACCTCGGGTGGGGGCTGGGACTCTCCGTGCTGGCAGGCTTCCCAGGGCACTCGGTCAGATCAGAGCTGTGGGAAAGGCAGGTGGAGACAGGGTGGCTCTGCTCTCCCCCACAGGAGTCTGGCCGGTCCCCCTGGGGCCTGGGCTGGAGCGCTGAGCACAGCCTGGGTGCATGGACCAGGGAGCACGGCCTTGGTGCACAGCCTGGGAGCGCGACCTGGGAGCATCACCTGGCTGCGCTGCCTGGGAGCATGACCTGAGTGCACCGCCTGGCAGCACTGCCTGAGTGCACTGCCTGGGAGCATGACCTGGGAGCATCACCTGGCTGCACTGCCTGGGAGCACGGCCTGAGTGCACCGCCTGGGAACACGGCCTGAGCGCATGGCCTGGGTGCACGGCCTGTGAGCACGGCCTGGGAGCATGGCCTGAGTGCACCGCCTGGCAGCACGGCCTGAGTGCACCGCCTGGGAACACGGCCTGAGCGCATGGCCTGGGAGCACTGACCTGGGAGCACAGCCAGGGAGTCTAGCCTGGGGAGCAGGGCTACGCAGCCCACCACTCCATTCCTGTGAGGGCCAGGCTCTGCTCGCATCCATTACCACCCAATTTCTCCCCTGAGAAAGTAGAGTCCACCCGCTGTGACCCCTGACCTCTGTCTGCCCCCTGAGCAGGGCCCAGCTGCAGACCCCTGCCCCACAGAGCCCAGGACCCCGTATCCCCTGGGGGCTGGCTGTCAGGGGCCTGGAACCTGGCTCAGGGCATTCGTTCCAGCCGGTTCCCAGTTCTCCCCTGAGACACAGAGGGCCTTCCCCTTTTATCTTATTCCTTTTTTATTTAATTGCGGTAAAATACACACAAGATAAAATTGACCATTTCAGCCATTGCTAGGTGTCCATTTAGCTAGGCTTTCAGTCCGTTCACATGGATATGCCACCGTCACCAATGTCTCTCCCTAGAACTTCCACCTTCCCGTCTATGGCGGCCCAGCAAGCTCACCCAGGTTACAGGAGAGGGTCCGGCCACCCCCACAGACGGGGCGTGAGAAAGCCGAGTAGACCACGCGGCAGGGAGTCAACAAGGCCAGAGCCCGGGGTCGGGGAGGGAGGGGCTGCTCAGGACAGGCTGTGTGCCCGCGGAGGAGGTGGCCAAAGAGAATCAGCCAGTCACGGTGGCTCTGGCAGCCGGGACGGAGGGAGCGACAGGATTCACCAAGCATCTCATTAGCGAGAGGGGACCCGGGCTTTCTGGAGAGACAGCTGTTCCTCAGTTCTGAGGCCTCCTCACGCCCAGGACAGACCACGGCAGAGGCATGCAGCGCCGCTCCCCTCTCCGGTCCCTGCGTCCGCTCTTCCTGTGTCCGTTCTTCTGTCCAGCACACCTGCAGAGGCTTGATTTCAGCCACCATCGGGCCTCTGCGCTGGCTCGGTTCCCTGGGGTCTGTTCCTGTTCTACAGCAGCCTGTCCTTGTTCTGGGGTGGACCCCCCTCCCAGCCCCCTGAGCGGGTGTGTGCACCCGGAGGTGCCACTCAGACGGAGTGCTCTGCTGACCCTCTTTCCTCAGGTGTCAGCTCGTCCTTTGGGGAGTTTGCTGGTCTTAGAACACGGTGTCGACTTTCCTAGAAGGTCCGTGGCTCTTGCCATGCCCTCCTCTGACTTTGTAGTTCTAACGGATGACAACGTGCTGGCTCTGTTTTCCCTGCTCGCTCGGCGGAGGGCTGAGAGCTGGAACCACAGCCGCACGTCCCGGGGTTCTTGGCGAGAGTGAGGGCGGCTGGTCTTCGGAGCATGGGTAGCTCCCACTTCTCCTGAGCGTCTCTCTCCCGGCCTCAGGTCCCCACGAATTTCACCCCCGGGGGAAGCGCGGGCCTCCCTGCCACGTGGCCCCAGGAGGACAGATACAGAAGGTCCACGTGCCCGGCTGTTCCAGACACCCAGCCAGGCAGCGTGTGGGTGCCCAGCCCCGGCTCCCCGCACCCCGGCAGGGCCAGGACTCCCTCTGCTCTTTGTGGCAACACCCCCAGCAGAGTGATGTGCTGGGCTGCCTCTTCAACCGGTCCTGTCTCCTTCCGCCTCCTAGCACAGCGCCTGGTCCACGGGGACGTCGGTCTTGCTGGCGAGCGTGGGGCACGGTCACCTGGTTGATATTTCCTAGCTGCCATTTGCAGGATTTGGTTCCGGGCAGGCTGTGGTGGGGGGGGCGTGCTCAGGCTGTGTCTTGAAACAGACGTTTCCCTGGCAGCCAAAGAGAGGGAATCGGAGTAGAAATGCCTTTTTTGTGGGCCATCCTGCTCTGGCCCTGGCCTTCTTAATAAAACGAGACGAAACAGATCTCCACACAGCTGTCCTAGGATGTTGCTATTTTTACGCCCACTTTGCTGACAAGGAAACTGAGGCATAGAGAGCCACCGTTCCTCCAGGAAGAGACAGGATTTGAACCTGAGCCTGTCAGGCCCCAGAGTCTCAACTGTCTCACAGAACGGCGGTGGTTCCAGCTGAGCGCAAACACGAGGGTCCCATCCGCAGAGCCGCCGGGGCTAGCAGGGGACTAGGGGCCGTCCCTAACCTCCTCCCAGCCGGCCCCCGCGGGTGGGGTTTCATTTCACTGCAGCCCAACTCAGTTCAGTTTTCTTCCACTTGACAAACACATCTTGGGGGTCCCCTTTGTGTCCCCATCATTGAAGGCAGGCACATGGGCTGGACCCCTCGGGGTGGGTGTTGAAGGCAGGGTAGGAGTTTGGGCTCGGCGCCCAGATGGCTCCTCCAGCCCAGAGAAACGGGCTGGAGGGTGAGCGTGCACCGTGCCTGCTTCTAGGAAGCATTGGCCCTTCCTTGTTGCTCTCCTTTCCCTTTGGGGTCGCCCTGATCCTGCCCTTTTGTGACCTGACTTGTCTCTCCTCAAACTCGTTGCCACCATCAGATGCAACATGTGTCCCCCGGGAGGAGGCACCAGGACGTTTCCGGGCTCACTGGTGGCTCTCTGCCGCCTCCCCCCAGTGCGGGCGTAGCTCCCGTGTGCCGGGCACTGTGTGGGTACCCACAGGCTGGGCCCGTTGGTCCTCCCAGCAGCCTGAGGAGGTACCGCCATGGTCTGAATGTTTGGGTTCCCCCAAAATGCGCACGTTGAAACCCTCATCCCCAGGGCGATGGTATCTGGAGGTGATTAGGTCATGAGGGTGGAGCCCCCATGAGTGGGATTAGTGCCCTTACAAAAGGGACCCCACAGAGCCCCCTCATCCCTTGCTCCATGTGAGGACACAGCCATCTGTGAACCAGGAAGAGGGTCCTCACCAGGCCATGACCTGACCATGCTCCCATCCTGACCCGGGGCGTCCGGCCTCCAGAACTGTGAGCAGTGAGCGTCTGCCATTTAGTAGTCGCCCCCACTGTGGTGTTCTGTTACAGCAGCCTGGATGGCCCGAGACCAGTGCTACGGTTAGGTCCAACCACAGACGACCCAGAGGGCACAGCCAGTTCACGTGACCAACGCTCAAGGCCCCAGGGCCATCATGTGGAGGCAGAGGGCCCAGAGCCGGCGCTGCACAACCTGAGGACTTAGCCGCCTGGGGTCCAGGCTGTTCCCCTGCCTCCCGCGGGGCATGGATTGTGGAAAGAGCCGCAGGTCCCGCCAGACCCTCTGGGACTCAGGTCCCCCGCTGGCTCTCCCGGTGGGGGGCGGGGGGTGGCTGCGCTGCTCTGAGCCTTCACTTCTTCCCTGCGGCGGTGGCGACGGTGCTGATCTCCTAGGGTGGCTCTGAAAATTAGATCACGGAGGTGAAGGGCCTCGGTGGGTCCTCTGAAAAGCGACTCACTCGCCGGCAGCCCCCTGGCCGCCACGGCAGGAAGCCAAGGCCTCCCTGTTAATTGAATAAATATTCATGTGTGCTGCGTCCCCAAGTACGGTGTTGCCATGGAGACCCGCTCCTAATGGCTTCATCAGACAAGGGCACGGGTTTTCCAGGGTGGCTCACACGCCAGCGCTGATGGGAGCGAAACTGTCCTGTGGGCCGGGCCACACTCGCCTCTCCCTGGAAACATCAGAGCGGGGCCACGAGGCCTGGAGGGGATGTCAGACCGGTGGAGACTGGTTCCACTGTGTGCTGCTTGGGTAATGTTTCCGTGGACCCAGCCCCAGCACCCGGAGTCACGGGCACCCGGCACCTGCAGGGTCCTGGATGCGTCGTCCTGCCTCCCTTCCCCAGTGGCTGGTTTCCATGGAGTGCCCAGCATGTCACACTCGGGGATGGTGGGGCCCAGATCCCAGGCCCCCTGCTGCCACCATCCCATCTGCCCCAGATCCCTGGTGTGCCGGCTTAGGGAGAGCACCCCCCACCCTGCCCCTGGGCACTATCTCAGGGGTCATTGCAACCCACCGCCCAGTCCTAGTCTGACCTTCCTCCTTGACCCACCCTGGCTTCTCATCCCAGCCAGGCTGGAATTCTCTGCCCAGCTCCCAGCTGACACCAGAACGTCTCGTGCTTCTGATGGCCGGGGAAAGCCGAGCGGCTGTGGTCAGGGTCTGGGGGCTGCAGGCAGGCAAAGGGCTGGAGCTGCGGCATCACCAGGAAGGCAGGTCTGGGGAGACTTCCAGGCCAAACCAGCTCACAAGTCTGCCCACCTCTGCCCAAGGAGCCAGCCCCTCTGCTCTCCAAACCTCGCTGAGGAGATGCCCTCGGCAGGGTGCATCCAGAGGCCTGGGCACGGTACGAGGGGGGCTGGAGGGGAGAGTGGAGGGAACCGTGCTGAGGTGCCCAGAGACCTTCCGGGCCTTGACCCGAGTCTGCACTGGGCCTGGAGACGCACGGCCCTGGTTTGGCCCAGGGGAGATGAGAGAGGGCAGCATGAGGCTCCCACTGGCGTGGAGGCCCCTGGTCCCGTGCCAGCTCTCTGGCTCCCTCGGGAACCACGGGGCAGGCGGGCTGCCCTGGCCTGGGGGCTCGGCATGGCTGCAGGCGAGGCTTTCCGCAGGCACAGAAGGCTGGGCTGTAAACCGAAATGCCCCACCGAGTTGAACACAGACGTGGGAAGACTGCACCCCGTCCTCGATCTCTGCTGACGGGTGGGCCCCTGGGAGTGTGGCCTTCCTCCCAGGGACTCAAGTGCATTTACTGTGTCGGCTTAAACAGCGTGGGGCTGGAGCAGGAGCCGGGAGCAGGCTCGCCGTTGGGGAAGGGTCCTCCACTGGAGACTGTTGGGCAGAACTCACAATCAGATGAAAGCAGCTTGGAGGGTGCTGGAGCCGCCCCAGGAGTTGCTGGGGGCTCAGGAGGTGGGCTGCCTCCTCCACCCGTGCAGCTCACAGGAGCCCCGCGAGGCGGGCACCCGAGGCTTCAGCGCACAGTCCAGGTGGCCGTGTGGACTGAGAGCCACGAGGCCGGGAAGGGCCCTCTTCCCTGTCTGCGGTGGATTTAGCTAAACGGGCTTTCTCGGCCTTGCTGTGGGGTCAGGAGGCACACAGTGCATTGGAGGGGCCACGGGGGAGCGGGAGACTGTGCAGAGGGAGGGAGAAGGGACCCACAGGGAGGGTCAGCGATGGCAGGAGCCAGCACCAGGCCTGGGCTGGAGACACACAGGTGTGTGGGGTAGGCTTTCCTCTGTTCCTCACTTGCTCAGTCACTCACGTCTCCAGCCACCACCCACGCTGAAGGATCCCAATCTGTACCAGGGTGCGATGTTGCAGGTAGAACACCTGGGTCTCTGTCCTGAGGAGCCCCAAGACACATGGAGCCCCCCAGGACGGGGCCTGGCAGCCACCAGGCGCGTGAGGAGCCCCAGGTGGGCCTCCTGGGGGAGGTGGCCAAGCTGATCCTGATGGACGAGGAAGAGTGAGCTGTGCAGGCCATGGAGGGAAGGTGCTCTGTGCAGAGGGCCCCCCACACGAAGGTGTGGCAGTGGGGAGGCACGGGGGCATCAGGGAGGGGCAGAGCGGTCGGCATTCCCAGAATGGAGCAGGCAAGGCCCGGCCGGGTGGGAGAGGCGCCAGGGCCAACCCCCCCTGCCAGGTGAGTTCTGGGGACCAGCTTGAACCTCCTCCTGCTGGCGGGCTCAGAGCTCCACCTGGAAAGATCCTCCCGGGGCCGTGGGGAGACTGGAGGCCAGGCCGGGGTAGAGGCAGGAGCCAGGCCGCCCCGGGGAGGAGGATAATGCCCAAGTCTAAGGCCTGGGATCCAGTAATTCTCTGTCCTTGCTCAGCTTCAAGCTCTGGGTAGTCTGGCTGTGGGGCCCCTGGACTGTCGCCCCTCTGGACGCCCGCTCGCCCTGCACCCACGGTGGGAAGCCGTCAGTGTCCAGACACCCTGACTCCACCCTGAGGGCACCAGGCATCACCTCCACGGAGGAAAGGGCAGGCACAGGGGGCTTCCTGCCCCAAAGGCTGCTCCTCGGCCCGGCAGGAGGTATTCCCTTCCTCGTGGGGTCAGGCGTCCTCCTGCTGCAGTTGGAACAGTCTCTGGAGCGAGGCGGCTGATGACTCCTCCTTCCTAGAAAAGGAACGGGATGCGTCCTGGCGGACAGAGCTTTGCCGCGTCCCTTGCGGGTTCCAGGCGCTGCCGGGAGGAGCCTGCGGCTCTGACACATTGTCTTCTGCAGAATCCCAGAGCTGACGCCATCAGCTTCCTCTCTCATCCTTTCCCCTCGGGCCCCTGCGCCCACAGAGCAACAGCTGACAACGCCACCCGCCCAGTCAGCACTGGTAGAGCCGGGAAGGCCCTGAGAAACTCAGAGCCGAGCTGCTCAGTCTCAGGGGTAAACTGAGGCTGGGACGGGGCAGGGCGCCAACGTTACAGAGCATCGATTAAGGTGGGACCTGGGAGTTCAGGGCCCCACGAAGGGAGCTGTGGAGAGACACTGGGGCTGCAGGCAGCAGCCGGCCGGGCTCAAGTCCTTGTCTGGTCCCAGCAAATTGGATTCTCCCCATTTGCTAGACGAGGAAACGGCAGGTCTGGGGGGACCCGGCCGCACCGAGGCTAGGCTGGGGCAGGCGGGAGGGACCCTCTCCTGCAGGCTGCCCCACACCAGCCCTGCTCCGGCCAGGCTCAGTGGGGGCTGCTGGCTCAGGCTGTGGTGGTCTGCGCTGGACTTGTCCGTCTGGCCCGCCTCACTGTCCCAGCGACCCCCAGACGTGCAGTCTGCAGCGTCGCCCTCCTGTTTGTGCTCTGGGCCCAGGGCACGCGGAATCCGACCCACAGACCGGCCTGTGGAGCTGGAGGGGGCAGGGGGGTGCTGCGGGGAGCCTCCCCCGCAGGGGCGCAAACAGGTGCTGGACGCGGCGTTAGCCTCCCAGGCTGGGTAGCCAAGAGTAACAGGAACCCGTTCCCTCCCAGGTCTGCAGGCTGAGTCTGAAGTCAGGGGGTCGGCCCACCTGCGCCCTCCCAGGCTCTGGGGGGTCCTTCCTGCCTCTTCCAGCTTCTGGTGGCCCCAGTGTCCCTGGGCTGTGCTCACGTCTCCTGCCTCCACCCATCTTCATGTGGCTTCTGCCTCTTCTCCATGTTCCTCTTCCTGTAAGGATGCCATCCGCTCCAGGACGACCTCACTGAACTTGAGCACATCTGCCGACACTCTATTTCCAAGTAAGGCCACCCTCACCGGCACTGGGGCTTAGGACATGGACATATCTTTTTTGGGGACACAATTCAACCCATAACAACCACACAGCTTTCGTCCTTTTTTAATGAGGCCTATCAGTGAGCAATTAGGATATTTCACAGGAAACTCCAGACCTCTGTCCTCTTCTGGCATGATCGCTGGCAGGGTGGAGCCCAGAGAACACTGGCCCTCTGGAGGGGGCCTGCTCCACGGGCTCAGCCCAGCCCAGCCCGGGGCCCTGGACACTGGGGTTTGGGAACCTTGTTATGGCCCAGTGGGTCTCAACTAGGACTGATTATGCCCCCAGGGGACATCTGGCAACATCTGAGGACATTTTTGGTGGTCACAACTGGGGGTGCTCCCGACATCAGTGGGAAGAGGCCAGGGATGCTGCTAACATCCTGCAATTCCCAGATGGCACCCACGACAAAGAGGTGCCCAGTCCTAAATGTCAGTAGTTCCCAGGTCTGCAGACCCTCCATACATAAGGCATGTGGCCACTCTGTTATAGACGACATTTCCCAGTATCCCTTGCAGTGGGCGTGGCCATGTGATCACGTTCTGACCAACAGGATGTCAGCACAAAGGCTGTGTGAAGATGCCCTGTGACTGGAGGACCACGCCCTCCCACCCCACTCTGTGGACCATGGTGTGATGGCAATGGCCAGCGATGGACCAGCCAACTGAGACCTCCAGGTGGGAGCTGCCTGCTGGGCACGGCCAAGGAAAGGTCAAAGATGCCAGGATCCTGGACCCAGTGAGGGCGCCATGCCCGCCCTGTCTGGACTTCGGTGTGGGAGAGAAATCAACACTCTGTCCAAGCCACTGCGTTTTGGGGTCGCCTGGGTACAGCAGCACCGCCTGTACCCTGACTTACAATCCTACCTCAGGCCAGCCCTGCTCCCTCACGTGTGATGAGTTTCTGATGTAAATCAGGGCCTTCCTGGGAACGGAAGACTGGAGAAGAAAATATCACAGGTCTGGCTGCGCTGGAGCCCTCAGACTCCAGGCTCCAACACACACATCCCAGGGCTCCGGGCTGTGGCGGGGGTCGCGGACCCGCCTCCTTGACTTCCAGAAGAGCTTGGGAGCCAGGATCAGCACAGGAAGCTGGAGAAGCCTCACAGTGTGAGGTTGAAGGTGAGCATCCTCAGCTTGTTTCTCCAAACACAAGGGCTCTTGTGCATTTTCCTCTCTAAAACACCCAAGCCAAACAAAACGGGAGGGCTCCGAGGCCCCTAGCTCTGAAGCTCGTGTCTGCTACAGTCAGATCCATGAATTGAAGGTATGAAATTGCCTTACTTTGACTCGCTGCTCCCCCCAGGCACGGTCCCGGGACCCCAGGTGGGGCCACACCACCCGAGGTGACCGGCCTGGGGATGAGGGTGGCCCCTACCGCACACAGGGCTGCGGCACACCTCACCTGTGCTTTCCCCTCGTGCCCAGAGCTGGCAGTGACCCCGGCTCCCCAGCCTCTGTCTACAGTCAGGGCCGAGCCCTGCCTGCACCCAGTGCTCAGCGAGAGGCAACAGGGCAGAGCAGAGCGAAGGTGGCTTGGGGAGAAGTCGGGCTTCAGCACACACTGGGCCTCAACTCTCTTCAGGTACAGCAGGAACAAAGCGCCCTCCTCGTGCAGGGCTTCTGGAAGGCAGCTCCACGCGCTCGCTCCCCATGCTGGGCACTGGGACCAAGGGCTGCTTAGTGCCAGGGGGCCCCACCCAAGCAGGCTACAGGGGAGACAGCAGCCCCAGCAGTGGGACAGCAGTGGTGATCTGGGGGTCCCTGGGGAGACCACTTTGGGGAGAGAAGCCCCCAGCAGTGAGCCAGGGCTCCCCCGGGTGGTCTCCGTTGGAGTGGGTGGTCGCCACGAGGCGTCCACTGTGGGCAGTGAGGCTGGATGGGCAGGGGCCTGAGCCTGAGTCCCAACCCGCCAGACGCTCCCTGGGGCCCTGGGCAGCCACGTCTGCCCCCCTGAAGCCTCCGTTCTCTCATCTCTCTGCAAAGTGGGGATGCAAAGAGCACCCAACCCTCAGGGGACCCGAGAGGGTGAAATAAAAGGGGAGCCTCTCAAGATCTGCTGCGCATCCTAACAACGCCCTGGAGGTCTGCAGGGGAAGGAGCCTGGACGGGGGTCTGGGCCCGAGGAGGCAGGCCGGCCCAGACAGGCAATGTGCCAACTCCAGGGTCACAGCTTGGGGGGCTGGGAGCATTTGGCTGAGGGGGGCAGGGGCAGTGCAAGGGGCCGTGGGGGAAGCTGCTCAGAAGCAACTTGCTGGCAGAGGAAGTCTCTCCCCCACCATCAAGACCAGGCGCAGAAGCCCCCTCTCCAGGAAGCCCCTGATGGCCCCAGCCAGCTTGGGCCCCTCTTGTGGCTGTGCACTTCTCTCTCGGAAGGCGTGAGGCTGATTCTGTGTGCCCACTGCTGCCGCACAACCCAGCCCAGAGGGGCACCAGACTGCGTGCTCAACGTCGGAGATGATCAGAGCTATCCCAGGTGAAGTAGGCTGCTCGACAAGCAGTGAGCTCCCCCTTGCCTGGGGTGTCCAAGCAGGGGCTGGGGACTGGCCTGATGGCACTTCAAAAGTGGACTCAATCAGGTGGGATACAAGATAACAGTGGCCATGACGACAATGTCAACGGTGACTCACCAGGAGCTTGCTCAGTGCCGGCAACGGTGAGCTCTGAGTTCTCTTTTATTAGAATTTTTTATCTGCCCAAGTAACTCAAGCTCTCGGAACAAGTTAAACAATACAGAGACATAGAAAGAAAAACCTGCCGTCAGCCATCCCGCAAGGCCTCCTCCCTTCCCCAGCACTGCCAGGCAAGCGTGCAATCCTTCTGGACACCGACACACAGAACCCCAGCTCTCCTTCGGGTGCGATCCTGTGATCCGGAGAGGCCCAGCCATGTGACCCAGGTCCCCACGGGTCAGAGGCTGCAGGCCCAGCCTGGCTGTCCTCTCCCGTTGGCACCTGCCAGCCTGCGGGAGACACACATCCAGGAAGACCACTGAGTCCTGTTCCTTGACCACAGGAGGGAAACTGAGGCCCAGAGAAGGCAGGTGACATCTGACATCACATGGTGACTCGACGGCCGAGACAGGGCTGTGGAGATGGAACCCCTTGCGCCCACGACTGGACGGTTCACAGGGTTCTGTTGTACCTACCACATTCACTCACTCATTCGTTCGCTCATTCAGGCCCAAACCCCCTGGGCTCTGTGTTCACATCCTCCGGCTGCTGCAACAAAGGATTACAAGCTTCAGCATGCAAGAACGTGAACCCGTTTCCTTGCAGGTCTGGAGGCCGGAGTTTGAAGTGGGTCGGCGGGGTGGCTCCTTCCAGAGGCTCCAGGGGGGACCCGCGTCCTCGTCTTCCCACCTTTCCTGTGATGACATCTAGGGTCCACTCAGATATTCCAGGATAATCTCCCATCTCAGGATCTTTAACTTGATCCCATCAGCAAAGTCCCCTTTGCCACGGAAGGTCACATAGCCAGAGGTTCTGGAGATGAGGACACAGACATCCTTGGGTGTGATTCTCCAAAGGAGGCAGCCCAGGGCTGTGGATAGCAAATCAGTCAGGATTCATTCAGTTCAAGTTTCGGAACCTTCCTTCCAGAAGGCAGTAAACGATAAGGCCACTTAGTATCTCCCTCGGCAGGAAATCTAGCCAAAGGGTGGCTCCAGGGGGGTTCATGTGCAGGCTCAAGAACAACAGCATTAAGGACACAGGCTCTTTCTCCCCGTCGTCGTCATCCTCATCTTCAGTTCCTCCTGGTCCCAAGAGAGCTGCTACAGCTCCGGGTGTCACGTCCTCACACATGCTTGACCAAACAGGTAGGAAGGCAGCGGGCCTCCTTGCACATTTCTCACTTGTCATCAGGGAGGTCTTATGGGCTGGGAACCGGTCACATGGCCTCTCTCCTCCAGCCGCTGGGAAGTGAAATGAGTCCATCATGAGATGCTTAGTGGTGTCACCAGTTTCCCCTGGGCGGGGAAGGGCTTCCTCCTTCTTGGGCACATCACTACTTCTCCACCAGAACGAGCCAGGAATGGGGGTGCATGAGTTCTCTAAGCGGCATAGCAAATTCCCACAGACGTACCAGCTGCAAACAGCACCGTTTATTGTCTCACAGTTCCTGCGGGCCAGGAGTCCAGGCACAGGGGAGCGGGTCCTCTGCTCAGGGTCTGGAGGCTAAACGGAGGAGTCAGCTGAGGCCGCACTCCCACCTGAGGCCCCAGGCCCCGCTCAAGGTCACAGTTGTCGGTGGAGCTCAGTTCCCCGAGCCGGTGCCGCCTGTCCTCTTGCTGGCAGCCTGCGGGCACTGCTCTCAGCTCCCGGAGGCCATCCGCAGGTCCCCGCCCCGGGGCCCCTCTTAGGAGGCTCCTTCATCTCTCAGGCCAGCAGGAGAGCCTCGCTGACGCTTCACCACCTTTTAAGGGCTTGCCGGCTCAGCTCAGGCCTACCCAGATAATCTCCGTTGATTAAGTCAAAGTCAACTGATTAAGGGCCGAACCATCATATTCACACTCAAGAGGAGGGAGTTAATCAAGGGCTTGGTCACCGGCGGTCATCTGATAGTCCTGTCTGTCCGTGGAGAAGTGAGTGACGGCTGCCCAGTACACACTTGCCTGCCTGGGACACACCCTCCCCAGCCCGCCCCTCGCACAGGCCCTGCCTTCTCGTCCTCCCATCTGAGCTGAGCCCCTGCTTCTTCCAGAAAGTCCTGCCTGAGCCCGAGGCAGGTCAGAAGCCCCCTCAGGCCCCACCACATGCTTCCTCCATCTCCTGCATCTCCCGGGCCGTCGCAGCTCCACAGACATCATTCTGCAGAGCCTGCACGGCAGCCGTAGCGGGAGGGACTGCCACCGCCATTCACAGGCCAAGGGGACTTGGGAGGGGAAGACGGCTTCCTGAGGTCACGTGGGGACACCTGGTCAACCCGACCCCTGATTCTGGGGTTGAGGCCAGGCCCAGGAGGGCCTTGAATGCCAGGCTCAGGCATGTGCGCAGCAGCAAGCCCCTGAAGGGAGGCTTCAGTCAAGTGTGGAGCCGGCTGGCGGGGGCAGGCTGGAGGCAGGGGAACCACGAGGAGGCAGTGTAGCCGCCAGGACCCCAGCAGCCCTAGGCTGAGTAAGGCCCACAGCCGGCGCTCAGTAAGACATGCTGAGCCACTGCTCTAATCCATTACACTCATTGCAAATCACAGACGGCCCCCGAAGCAGTTCTCGCTCCAGAGGGACTTCCGCCAGCTCGGTAAGAACTCAGCGGAGCCAAATCCATCAATGCGATCAATATCGCAACGGACTCGGTCTGTGGGCGAGCGCACGGAGAGCCGCCCGGGCCAGCGGATCCCGGCCATGCTCTGACAAGACAAAGCGGATCTGGAATTCGAAGGGGGTGGGGGGAAGCAAGCTGTGTTTTCCCTGCCTCATCCTTAAAAATGAAATTTCAAATAAACATGGGGAAAAGATCCTCAGCTCAGCTGGAAGGAGAAAACAAGTCCTCTGGGTCTGGAGATGGGACAGCCAGGCCACGGCCCCTGTGCCCGCACAGCTGGCAGCTCCCCTCCCCTGCAGGCAGCAACCGAGGGCGAAGGCAGCAGACCAGACACAGCGCCCACTTCCAGGAGCTCGGAGCCACGAGGGGGCAGAGCTGGCACGGCCCTTAGAACCACCCAGTCCAATATCCCATCTTACAGATGGGGAAACTGAGGCCCAGGGACGCACAAGACTCCACGATGCCAGTCAGCAAGTGAGGGAATGAGAGGGAATGAGAGAAGGAGGCAGAAAGGGTCTGCTGGGCGGGGACACAGGGGTCCGGCACAGGCAGCTGCCATGTGCTCTGGCGGGCCCCACCTGCACCAGCACACCGCATGCGTCTGGCGTGGCCGAGGGGCATGGGGGACACCAGGCCCTTTGCAGCATCCCCCACCCCGCCCTTTGTACCACCCATGCCCCACTGCGCCTTCACTGAGCTCCTACTGTGTGCTGTGAGCCAGGCTCTGTGCCTGGCAGTGGGACAGACACGGCCTGCTCTCAAGAGCCCACAGCAGCAAGACACGGCTGCTGACGACAGCCCGCCCCGGAGGGGCACACAGCCTGGGAGGTCAGAGAGGTCTCCTGGGGAGGAGTCTCACACAGCATGTTCTGAAGGAAAAGGGGAGCCCAGGGGCAGATGAGGCAGGGGGCTGCCAGCCTGGGAAAGAGCAGGTGTCCAGGCCCGGAGTCCCCAGCAGGGCTGGAGGGAGCGCTGAAGGACAGGCCGAGCATGCGGGGGAGGTGAGCAGGCAGGGCGGCAAGGCAGAAGCCAGCCTGACGCCTGGGGAGAGCTGCCCGCAACGAGGCAACAAAAACACCAAAAACACATCCTCCCCACAGCCTAGGGACACGGGTGAGGCCCCAGGCACCTGTGCAAGTGTGGCTGTGTGGATGCGTGCGTATGTGTGGGGTGAGCACACGCTCATGGATGTGTGCAGTGACATGAATGCATGGGTGTGGGTGCATGAGTCACTGTGCAGCGACGTGTGTGCACATGCACGTGTGTGCATGACACATGTATACACACAAGCAAAGGTGTGTGTGCGTGGATTCATGCACGTGTGCACACAGCATGTGTACACGACTGGATGCATGTGTGCGGATACGTGTGCACACAGTATATGTGTGTGCATGAATACACTGATGTGCACATGCAGGTGCACAGTGTGTGGATACATGTGCATGCACACGCGGGGGTGTGGGCATGCATGCCTGTTTGTGGATGCACGTACATACAGAAGTGTGCATTATGTAGGCACCTGGATACTTGTGTGAATGCACTGTAGCATGTACATGGGTGTGTGTATGCACAGGCACACACGCAGTACATATGTGTGGGCATGTGTATGTGGGTATGCAAGCACGGGTGTGTGTGCACGCATACCTGTAAGTGCAAGGAGGCAGTTCAAGGAGACGAGCTCCCCTCCACCTGAGTGAGACCTCCCGTGGAGCAGGGAGCGCAGCACCCCAGGAGGCGTGCACCCAGCAGGCGGGCACCCAATTCCTCCTCACGGCAGCCAGGCCCAGGACCCAGTGTCCCATGGTCGTGTGGCCCTGGCTGGACCAACCCTTCCCTTCTGGGCCCCACTCGTCACGGGTGGCATGAAGGGCAAGGACACCTCGGCAGACCCAGGCTGCTCCATTTGCACCTCGTTTTCCTTCCCAGATGTCCCACACCCTGTCCCCACGCACCCACCTCCCCACCCCGGACCAGGGCAGCCCGACTACACGGCACCCTCTTCACCCCTCCTGGTCCTGCTGAGACCGGGCCCGGCCATCAGCGACCTGTCGGGGCGGACAGTCTTTCAGGGCGCACGCTGATTTGCTTGTTACAGGACAATGGAGAGCAGTGTCAGACCTCACTCTCCCTGTCCAGGCTAAGAGGGCTCTCCTCCTCCTTCTCAAACAGCTGCAGCCCCGGCCTCCCGCACAGGCTGGCCCACACTCACTGCAGCCCCAGCCCAGCCAAGGCCTTCTCTACCCCAAGGATTCCTGGAGGGACCCAGTTCCCCTCCGCCCCTTGGCTCCGGGCCCTGGACCCCAGAGGCTCCTTTTCCTGCCTCCTTCCTGTTATGCCAGGAGATGTTTGCAGCCCTGCAATGTCTGCAGCCTGAGCTCAAAAGGCCACCAGACATCCCCAGGGACCTGGGTCACTCAGCCAGCCAGGCACTCCAGATGCCCCCAGCCTGGTCCAAACACATCTCAGAGATCACCTCCTCCAGGAAGCCTTCCTTGACAACCCCCAGGCTGGGGGAGGAGCCAAGGGCACTGACGGCATTCACTGTACCCATCTCAGTGCGTGGCAGTGTTCACCCAAGACAGCTAGCACCTTGAGGAGGAAGCCTGATACAGATGGGGGCCGTGCGGGCCAACGATGGAGTGTGCAGGGGTGTGGGGGTCTTCCCCGCAAAATGCACTGCGGGTGCTTCAGAGCATTTTGTCACCCCTGGGTCAGTGACACCTTTCAGGCCTCCAGGACCAGGCGGCTCTTGCACAAGGATGGTGGTTCTCTCCCCTCCCTGGGTCCCACACCTCCCACACGCAGTCACAGCTTTGCTCCCTAAAAGTCCATACACGCCCAGGACCGGCATGGGAGGTCCAGGCCCTCTCAAACACCATCCGGAATGTTTGAGTTCGGGCCTGGCCCTGGCCCGACCCTCTCCTCCTCCTCGTGGAACCGGTTAACAGGGACGCTGGAGCTCCAAGAGGCGCCTCTGCTAAGACAGCAGTGCTCTCCCGTGAGGCCCGCGGAGCCCTTCCCCAGCAGAGGAGAGAGACGAAGCCCCCACACCGCGAACATTTCAGGCATCACTGGGCGGGGGGGAGGGGAGCTCTTATCCCTCCCTGCACACCCTCCTAGTACCAGGGGCATCCCACTCCTTCCTGCAGCCACAGGACTGCCCCCCCCCCCCCCCCCCACCTGAGGATGCAGGGAGAGCTGCCCGCCAGCCTGGGCGCGTTTCTGAACCGCTCGGAGGGAAGGTCCTCTCTCTCATCCCAGGGAGAAAGGGCAGGCCTGGGAACTCCAACCTCCTCCCCAGGGCCTGTCTGCCACAGACCTCAGGGTGCCTGGAGGCGGGGACCAGCGCAGACAGGGGAATGAATGCACAGAAACGTGGGACGGGGGTAAGCGGGGGTTACCCCAACAGCTCACCCCTAAGCCGGCAGGAATGAGGCACCCACGCAAAGCCGCGCGTCATCCGGGCAATTCAGTTTTGGGTGTTTGTCAGAGGCAACGATTTCGAACATCCCCCCACCCTTTAAAAACAGGGCCACAGAGCATAAAAATTCAACTTCAGTAATTGCCAACAAGGGTGCAGAGCTTGGGAGCCTGCCCAAGGCTTCCACTGGCACGGCCGTCATGATGCATGCTCCAGCAGCGCTTGGAAGCGGGCAGAGGAGGGGACCGAGGACGGGGGTGGGGAAGTGGCGCTCCGCCTTGGAGCACCCAACAGAGATCATCGGAGCCGGACCGGCGCTCAGGAGGACCGCTGCGCGCCCAGGCAGCGTCGCATCCTCCGCCAGGCTGCGAGAGGCAGGCTCTCCAATCAGGCCGCGGACCCCGAGCCGGCCGGTGCTGCGCGCGAGTGTGCGTGCCCGCGTGTGCGTGTGCCCGGGGGAGGCGAGGAGGCTCCCGTATTAGAAAGAGCAGGCTTCTGGAACTCACCGCCCAGGCCAGCCGGCACTCAGCCCCGTCCCGCAGGCGGCAGTCGGCCCTGGAGGGGGCGCCCTCACCGAGCGCGCGTGCCCTGCGCCACCGCCCCGGACTCCTCCCCAGCGCCGCGCCGGCAGGTTCGCCGAGGCGGCCGCGGGCTCCGGCTCCCGGGCCGGCTCCCCCCGGGCCGGCGGCG
>NC_060269.1:152532814-152601383 GCF_021613505.1 Equus quagga | reverse complement strand
CGGCGCGCGGGCGGCGAGGGGGACGCGGGCGGCGCCGAGGAGCTGGGGCCGGGAGCGGCTGAGCCCGGCGCGCTGACCGCCGCCAGGTCCCCGGGCCCCAGCGGGCGCCTGTCGCGCGCTAGCTCGCGCTCCGTCGAGTTCTTCCTGTCGCGCCGGCGCCGGGCGCGCAGCAGCGTGTGCCGCCGCAAGGTGGCCCAGGCGCGCGAGAAGCGCTTCACCTTCGTGCTGGCCGTGGTCATGGGCGTGTTCGTGCTCTGCTGGTTCCCCTTCTTCTTCACCTACAGCCTGTACGGCATCTGCCGCGAGGCCTGCCAGGTGCCCGGCCCGCTCTTCAAGTTCTTTTTCTGGATCGGCTACTGCAACAGCTCGCTCAACCCGGTCATCTACACCGTATTCAACCAGGACTTCCGGCGCTCCTTCAAGCACATCCTCTTCCGACGGAGGAGAAGAGGCTTCAGGCAGTGACCCGCGCGCCCCGCCTCGCGCGGAGACCTGGACAGCTCCGGGCGGAGGGGCGGGCTGGCGTGGCCCCCCGGGAGAAAGTGAGAGGGCAGCTAGGGGTGCAAGGACCTAGGGATGGATTGGCCTCCAGGGCGCAGGGGAGGGGGGACAGCAGGCCAGGAGCGTGGGCTGAGAGACCGCAGTGCCTCCGGGGAGGGGGCAGGAGAGAGGGGAGATCCCTCTGCCTTCCCATCTCAGCAAGGGCCTGCTTCTGGGGCTCCAGACCTGCATCCAGCTCCGGGGGCCCTGTCAGGGTGTGGCTGTGAGGTCGAGGTCGTAGACAGCAGTGGCGTATGCAACCCCCAAGTGAGGGAGCAAGGAGCCCCCCGAAACACGCACCACCGCCCCGGACCGCATCTGAGCAAGGGCTGACTTCCCCGGGACCAGCGGGGGTGGCTGTCTGGGGGGAAGGAAAGAGCGCTGACAATCTTTGGTTACTGCAAGTATTAAATGTTTGCCAAAAATGACAGCCAAACAACCAAACTATTTTCTAAATAAACCTTTGTAATCTAAGTGTTGGGTGCAGCAGACAGTCCTTCAGTGGCTGGGCAGGGGGTGCCTTCCAGACGCTCACCCTGCCTGACCTCCTGCCAGGGGTGGAAGGAGGGCACTCTAGTGCACCAGGCTCCAGCCAACCCCTCCCCCCCTTGCATGAGAAGGAGGGGGTCTTTTTTTAAAGAAAAATGTTTTACATAATACAAAATATATACTCAAAATTCTTGTGCTGTAACCGGCTAAGAGGCAAAAGAAATCAAGAGCCCCCAAATTTACATCCTGGAGAACTGTCCTCCCTTCTTCCCCATCCCGCCCCCTCCCCATCCTTACCCGCCTGGCAGGAAGCCCCCTCCTCAGCTGGGGAAGGCGGGGCTCTCACTGCCCAGGCGGCAGTTCTGTCCTCCAGTCCTTTGGGCCAGCCCTGCCTCTCAGCCTGGGGTGGGCTCGCCACTGTGGAGGAGACAGAGCGGCTGAGACCCGCCCCACCCACAGGTTGGGTGGAGACAAGGTCAAGGCACGCCCCCAGACCCTTATTCCAGACCAGAGGCCTTTACCAGTTTCTTACTGTTTTTGAGTATGAGGCTCAAAAGCAGTGGCTGGGGAGGGGGCTGGAGCCTGCCCCCTGGTCCCCGACTCCCACCCGCCCAGGGCGGCCCAGCCTTGCCCCGCCTCAGCTCTCTCCTGTGTCCATTCTCACCCCACACTCAGGCTTCCAGCCCGCACCACGGCGCCCAGGAGCTCTGCAGAGCTGGGGCGGCTGGGTGGGAGCAGGACTCAAGTACTGCAAGGAGGGCAGAGGTCCCCCCTTAATCACACAGGCACACGCACAGACATGCACACGCATGAGCTTGGCGGGCTGGAGGGGCTCGTGCTGGGGGTCCCTGCTGTGACCATCCAGTCCTCCTGTCCCTCCCTCCGGGGGCCCCTCGGCCTTTCCATATGTATGTCCCCCACCCTGGCCCCTGCCTGGCAGCCCGGCTCTCTCCTGGGTCGCTGCCCATCTGTCCTTGTCTGTCCCGGGGAGGGGTCAGCCTTGGTCCTGCCTTTCGTCCCCAAGTCCCTATCCCCCAAATCATGAGGCAGACAGGCCCCTCCCCTGGTCTGACTTTCCAGGGCTGACTCTTGGGAAAGAACCCCCCCCCCCCCCCGCCCACGGCAGCTGCCCAGCCTCATCACCCTGAGTTATGGGTCCTCAGGACACCTCAACCCGGAAGAGCTCTCCTGGAGGGTCCACACTGAGTCACCTATAGGCTCTCCCAGCTGCTGTGTTCAGGCTCAGTGGTCGGTGGGGAAGTCGAGACCCAGAGATGGTGGGGAGAGAGGGGTGGAAACGGCTGGCCAAGGCCGATTGGAACATCTCTGACCTCCCACCACCAGGCAGGGGCCAGGACAGGGTGTCCGTGTTGTAGGCCCTGCTCTGTCGCAGGATTGCTGAGCCAGCTCAGACAAACGCCTGCCCTCTCTGGACTTCAGTACTCCTCTTGTGAAGTGGGGGGATTGCTGGATGCTCAGGCCCTGCCAGGCCTGACAATCTGTATTCCAACCTGCCAGCCAAGTCTGGGGCCCAGGAGGGTGACCTTCTCTTGGAGGTGGCATGGCTGACACTGGTCCTGCCTCTGAGCTGCAGGGCCTCCTCGTGCAGTGGGGTCCCCCGACCCCCCGCCACGGCTCCTGGGGGATGAGCTCTGAGTGTGTCACAGCAGCACGTAGCCTGGCCCACGGCCCAGGGAAGAATGTCAGCACGCACACCCTCCTCCGTCCCTCCCTAGTCCCGAGAACTGCACCTTCCAGCGTGGTCAGCGGGGCTGCAGGCGCCGGTGCCTAATACCCCATTCAGCCGGCAGATGTTCCCCGCTTGATCGTAATTGCTGGCTGGAGAGCCATTCTTCTCAGCTGGATAAACAGAGACAGACCCTCTCTTCTCACCCAGCCCTGTGCAGGGAGCTGGCCCGAGCCTTACTCCCAATCTCACTGCCTGCATGGGTGAGGTGGGGGTGCTGACACCCCCGAGGTGTCCATGAGCATCAACTGCTCCCAGCGTGGTCTGGAGCTGTCCTTCGGGGGGATTTCTCTGGTGTACAGAGGAGGGGCTCAGACCTCTGTCCACCTGTCCACTGCTTGTCCAGCAGGTCCGTCCTCCGCAGCCTGCTCATTCACCCAGTGGCTCTCCTCTCTTATGGGCATTTCACCTCTACTCCACAGTCAGTGCCAGGCGCATTGCCATGCCCAGTCTGTGGCTGAGGAAACTGAGGCCCAGAGTTGACTGTCCAATCCAGGATCCACAAGTATTGAAGGCAGAGCCGCCCGTGAACCCAGAAACACCTGGCTTTGGGAAGCGTGTGTCCCCAGCAGCCCAGCTCTGGCCCTGTGAACATGAACGTTCTCCAGGCCTCGCCGCTGGAGCAGCATTCTGCACCGCTGCCTTCCTGCCCGAGGCTTCCCCTTGGGCTCTGGGGAGATTTCAGGCAAAATTTAAAAATCCACGACAAAATCAAGGCGCTGGTCCCGCGTGGGGGTTGGCTTGAATGCTACATGGCCCAGCCCACCACCAAGGCCGCTCTTACCAGATGTACCAGACAGACATTTGTTTAAATTAACTCCTGCATTTTAATTCAATTGCTGAGTTTGTAGAAAAGGGGAAAAACAATAATCCAAATATTCTGTTACAGCTCAGTGTGGAATCAAAAAAAATTACTTGGAGCAGCAGCCTCGCTAATTCTGGAGAGAGGCAGCTCCAGTCTCCGCGTGCTGCCCCCAGTTCTGGGGGTGGGGCTGAGCGGGGGAGAAAACAGGGTTCCTCCTCACTTGCTGGTGAGGAAGTCGCCCCCCTGGCCGTGCTGGCAGCCGGCTGTATTTCTGTATCACATCCGTCGGCAGGGCTCGAATATTCCCAGGAAGCCTTGGATCAAGACGCATGGACCCGTCTCGAGTCTGGCAGAGCCACTGTGGCCCTTTGCGGAGCCGAAGCCCGGCCTCCGGTCACCGTCAGCCCCCCGCAGACTCCATGTGCAAGGGGGAGGCAGCAGGCAGCCAGGTTGGAGGTGCCTTGCACCCTGCAGAGCCCCCTCGGCTCCATGGCCCCAGGTGGAGCACCATGGGCACCTGGCCGCACGTCAGCCCAGGATCTCCCTGGGCAGGGATGGGTGGCCTCACCTGCTCGCCACGGGGCATTATGTGGACGTGGGTGGGGGTGCACAGCGACGGGAGGGTGGGGGTTCTGTAGTAGCAGAAGCCCAGATCATTGGAGCCGAGGAGCTAGGGGAGAAGGGCGGACCCAGGCGAGGGTCTCCCGCCCTGAGGACCCCGTGTTCCTGCTCTGAGTCTGTCAGGAGCAGCCAGGGGACCTCAGGTCACCACCCCCCGCCTCTGCTACTCACCCATTCCTGAGGGTCAGCCTCCCAGTTGACCAGCTGGGCTGTTGAGAGAACCAAATGCAGCTGGGGGCTTAGGGGAGATGGAGGGTGAGGGGTTTGGGTGGTAGATGCGTCTGATTGGCCTGAGAAGGACCCAGAGGCACCATGGGCCCCTCCCTGCTGCCCCAAGCTGGCCTCCTGCCCTGTAAACAGGCCGCACACCATTTCCTGGCTGGGCCTGGCAGGGCTGTGGAGGGGCCTGTGACCTCCGGGCGGGTGCAGTGCTGGGCCCCGAAATCTGCCTGGGAAGCAGAGTCGGCTGCCAGCCCTGGGCCAAAGGCGAGCCCTGGGGGCCAAAAATACGGTTGTTTCCTGCCAAAAGGATTTGCGGCTGCTCCCAGTAAAAGCCTCGGGTACGATGGGATCATCTTGGTTGAGATAAGGGATGGCCACTCAGGGCAGAGCGCAGCACTGGTGAGAAAGCCGAGTTTAAGTATCAGATGTGCCCCGAGCTGAATGGAAGCGATGGAGGAAAAGGAAACAGGGTGGGTACCCGCTCTCTGCTGCAAGGTGACAGGAAAAGCTGGAGACAGGCCGGTCAGCCCCTGACCCACCTGGAGGATAGCCATGCCATGCCGGTGCCCTCCCATGGGCCCCGAGGCTCTGGGGAGTCTGCCTCAAGAGGGGAGCTCTGGGGCCCGCAGCGAACCCTGGAGCGGCTTCATGCCACAGTCCCTGTTGGGACGGGGGCAGAGCCAAACCCCAGCCCCGGGTCCAGCCTCCAAACCAGCTGCGCCAGACCTGGACACTCCTTATTCGTTCCACCGACTGCCGGAGCCTGCCCCTCCCTGGGCCCGGCCGGCTCGGAGCTGGGAGACCTGTGGAGCGTGACAGTCGAGGGGGAGGGCCGGCCCAGGGTCCAAGATGGCCATGCTGTGCTGCCCGCAGCCTCCACACCCCAGGGCCAGATAGGGCGACCTGGTGCAGTCCCTGCAGACGCCCCCCCACAGGCCTGCACTGCGGTTGGCTCATCCTGTCCCATGACCCCTTTGTTGCCCAACCCCCCCCTGCCCCATGCCTTTGTTAATCACGCTTGGCCCTGGGCCGGCCAGAGCACCTTCTCCTCTCCACCTGAGCATCTCTCCTGGACCCTCAAGGCTCAGCCCAGGCTCATCTCCAGAAGGCCCTCCGGCCCGGCCTCCCCACCACGGTCCCCAGGGCTGGGCCAGGCGCTGCCCCTCCTCCTGTGCAGGGAGCCCAGCGTTGGGGGCGGGAGTGCGGAGATTGAACCAGGGGACACTGTGCCATCCTGGCCAGCACAACGGGCCTCCCTCAGGGACACAGGCTTGTCCCTCCTCTCCGTGAAGAAGTCCTGAAAGATCATCCCTGGACTGCAAACCCAGAGCCGGTCAGGGCATGCCCACCATGCCAGGCCACCGTCCCCTAGGCCGTGCGGGGGCAGCTGAAGTGCACGCCCCACAACCCGGCTCTCAGGCTGTTGGTGAGAAACCTCGAGCAGCAGAGGCGGGGGTGCTGGGAGGCCGCGGTCCTAGGCTGGCTCTGCACTGTGGGGGATTTTCCATGGCACGTGCAGGCCCGGCTGTCCAAGCCGTCTGTTCAGATATTGGTGGGCAGGTTTCCCTCCCCATTTAATTAGCTCTTAAGTGATGGCAGCACCTAGGAAAAGGGAAGACTCTCCATGGGGACTCCAGAAGCAGGTCAACTCCCCACGGAGCTCTGGGTGGGGGACTCCCGAGCGGTGGTCCGGCTCAGCAGCCCCTTCTGCGTTCCTGGAGGCCCAGAGAGGGAGGCCTTAGGGGGAATAATAACCAGAGCAGATGGGACAGTGAGCCCGGCAGCGTGTGTGCACGTGGTCCAGCCTGCCGGCTGTGGGCCTGGCACCTGCGCGTGCACTTTTCAGCACTCTGCCAGGTGGATGGATGCTCCCATTTGACAGATGAGAAAACGGAGCTCCAGGGAGGGAGCGACCTGAAGGGTGCCACCTCGAAGCTAGACGCTAGGCTGGTCGCATTACCCACCCTGCTCCAGGGGTCCCTGTTTCATGGAGGAGACAACAGGGTCTGTGTGCTCTGGGCACAGAGTCGGCAGCCTTGCCCCGAGCCGTCCCCTTCCTTTTGCTGACATTAAATGTTAAACCAGCAGGCTCAGACGTTCACATCACTTCATGGTTTGTGATGTAACGCCCCCTGAAACCTCAGCCGCTACGTAAAAATGACCGCGTCCCTGTCACCCTGCGACGCGAGCAAGGGGCAGGCTCTGTGGCTATGGCGTCATCTCAGAAATGACTCCCAATAACGACGCCCTGCCCAGGATATAAAACGCCAGGATGCTTGTGGTGAAAAATAACCTGGTTACCCATTTCCTAGTGCGCTGTCATCGCAAATCAAATTTAAAGCAAAATCAGTCCTCTTTTAATTGGTTCAAACGAAGCTGTTATTCAGAGTCGGATCGTTGTTGTTGCTTCTGAGGGTTCAAGGAGGCAGAACAGTCGAGGGGTTCTCTGGCTTCCCACGTCGCTCAGGAATCGAGCGGGCCCAGCCGGCCCCATGTTGCACCAGGGTCCTCGCCCCCAAGGGTGGGATTCGCGCACCAGCGCCGGGCGTCACTTGCGAGCACTGACTTTCACACATGCCTGGAGAGAGCAAAAGGTGACGGGGGTCAACACAGTCCAGGCCCGCTCAGGGCCGTCTTTTCAGCGTCTGGTCACACGATGCCTCTTGTGACATCTGGGGACCCCTTGTGAAGATGGGAGGACGTTTGTCACCCGGCGTGGGGTAGGTTTCTCCTGGTTGCTAAGGCTAGGCGCACAGTGTGATGTCCGGTTCCCGAGGCCCCAACTGGGCCTGGAACCTGGCTGAGCCGTGTGATGCCCTGAGCCTCGGCTTCCTTCTCGGGAAAGCGGGCATGAGCAGCAGTGCCCTCCCCCGTGACGGCTTCCGCGGAGAATGTGTGGACCTGGGGACCCTCGTGGCGGCTGTGAAAGGCAGGAGGCAGAGCCTGTGCTCGGCTGGCCTTTCGCCGTGGCAGGCCTGGCCCCGCGTCAGGCCCACAGGCTCTCCAAGAGGATGGCCACTGGGCTTTGGGGCAATGGCCATCAGGGGAGGCAAGGGGCTTCTGCAGCCTGGACCCATTTTGCTGATGGGGACACTGAGGCTCAGGGAGGACCAAACACTTGTGTAAAGCCACTCATCCACTTAGGGGCAGAGTCAAGTTCACGAGTCGTCCTCCTCCAGCCCCCGTGCCGGCCCCCCAAATAATCAGAAAAGCTACAAAGGGGAGTACAGTGGGAGGGGGCAGCCTGCCTGAGCTCGCCCTGTGCCCTCTGCGTTTGGGGGCATGAGGCCACCGCAGGAAGACTAGAGGTTTCTTCCAAGGAGAGCAGCACAGACTTCAGGCTGGAAGAGACCCACAGGTGCCGTGTCCCAGCCGCTGGACAGCCTCCCGACCCCGGGGTTGCTCGCCCCCTCCCTCTTACATACCCCTGGGGATGGAGAGCTCAGTACTTCCCTGAGGCAATCCAGTCCTTATAAGCACTGCCCTCACTTTGAATTTTTTGTGCAATGTTTTGAATGGAGTCTTCCATCTTACGCGGAGGAATGTGCCTCCCTGAACTTTTGACCCTCGATGTTAGGACAAACTGCCAAGGACATTTTTGGGGCTAGCAGAAAGTCAGCCAAATTTGCATACATGTCTTTCCCCCCTCTCTTCTCACTTGCTTTCTTTAAATCTGTATTTGTGCCCATGCTGTGACCGGCACTGGCCTGGGGAGTGGGGACGGAGCCCATGGGGCTGTCCCTTATGAAGCCACCAGGGAGCACATGGAATGGCCTGCCGGGAGACCAGGAGCGGTCCTGACCCTGGGGAGGAGCCGGCCTGGCTGTCAGTGGGGCTCAGACCCCGGGCAGCTGACCAGCAGGAGTGGACAGTGACCAGGGTGGCGGGAGGCCTGAGACAACCCTGAGCCGGGGTCCCCTGGGTCTCAGTGATGGGGCCCCCGGTGGCCTCCAGGGTGGGGCTGCTCTCTGGTGGCCCCTGCGCACCTGCCACAGGGCTGTCCGATTCTTTGAGCCCTCGTGCTGGGTTCAAAGAGGACACACGGGAGGAAGGAGGACAGCGACCCGCCTCCCCACTGACCAGCTGGGCAGCTTTCCCGCCATCTTGGAGCCTCAGTCTCTGTAAAACAGGAGCAGTGATGTCGGCGCCACCAGAGTGCCTTCAGAAAGTGGCTCCCACGACACTGCGCTGGGGACAGAGGCCGACTGGTGGCGGGAGCTGGAGGCAGGGCCGGCTGTGGCACTAGTGGGCTTGGCACAAAACGCTCACGCAGGGCCCCACCGCTAGGGAGGTCGTCCTGCTCCGACCCAGAGGGACTGCGGCCTCAACACCTGGTGCGCCCCACACCTGACTGCCAGCCGGCCATGCGCCTGATGAGTCGCCCGTTCGCAGCTGAGGGCAGGGGTGACCTCCACCCCCTGCTCTGAGGTGCTGCAGGACGCCCACCTGTGCCCGTGCCCAGGGCCCCTCCTGGGATGGAGGGTGGCGGGGTGGGGGTAGGCAGCAGGAAACCCATCCTGGGGAGACAGGGGAGGTGGTGCACACGCACACGGAGCCTCATGGTTCCAGTGGACTTCGCTCAACAAACACGACGTCAGAGACAGCTGTTAGGGAGTTCAGGACGACAACCACAGGCATTGGACCCCTCTGAACTCAGCCCCCGGGGACCACACTGGTCACACACCCCGAGCCTTAACAGGGCTTTTCTCTGGAGGCGGCAGAAAATCCAGGTCTGACGCTAATTCCAATAGGATCGTGTCTCAGGTGGCCCGGATCTGGGAAGTACCAGCAGTCGTTTCTGCTTCAGGCTCTCTGAGAAGCTCACTGGGATTCATTCATTCATTCATTCATTCATTTGTTGGCTCATCCAGTAGTCCATTTCACTCATCCAAGAAGCATCTCTTCCACCCCAGCTGCATGTTGCCACGTTGGAGGCACAGAACACCAATGAGATCCTACAAGAATTGAATGCCCTCCTGTAACTGCTAGTGTCATTATGGCAAAAACAACTCACACGGATAATCTTTTCTTTAAATGACATCTACTTAGAGCCCACAGCCTACCTGGCACCGGGCTAGCAGAATAGAGACACAGCCCGGCCCCCGTGGAGTTTGCAGTCTCGTGAGGGGACCAGAAAATCACGCAAACAAAGATAACACTACAAACTGTGGTGTGCTGTGTGCAGGTGACCCGACCCTGGGGTGCGGGGTCTGGGGGAGGCCGGTGAAGGTGAGCAGCTTCTCCTGGCGCGTCGGTTGGGACACAGGCTCATCTGCAGATGGAGCAGCAGGGAGCAGGTGCTCCAGGGTTGGCCCTGTGTTGGCACCACACTGCAGACCTGGCCCACGGCAGAATGTGTGTCCTCTGCGTCCTGGGGCTGGAGGTCCGAGATACGGGTGTAGGCGAGTTGCTTCGTCTGAGGCCCGTCTCCTTGGCGTGTAGACAGCCGCCTCCCTGTGTCCACACCTGTCATCCCTCTGTGCATGTCTGTGTCCTGAGCTCCTTATAAGGACAGCACTCACGTTGGACCAGGGCTCAACTGTGTGACTCTTTCCCTTACTCGCCTCTGTAAAGACCCGTCTCCAAATCCAGCCACATTCTGAGGCGCTGGGGTTAGGCTGGCGGACACAGTTCAGCCCACGACACACCCTCAGTCCACTTCTGGCTCCACCCATGGTAGGTACATGGGCAAGTTCCTTCCTTCCTTCTGCCTCGGTTTCCCCAGTTGCAGCCTGAGGACTGTTTAGTGTCTGTCTCCTGGGGGTCACAGAAGGTGCTGGAAGAGTGCCTGGCACACGGTCAGCCCTCAGGGACGTTGAGCTCTGTGGGGGGCAGGCTCAGTTCACACACCAACTCCGGGGGGTGGAGGTGCGGGCTGGAGCATCAAGCAAGCCCCAGGGACTCGAAGCTGGAGCAAGGCTGGGCCGGGGACCTCACATTCACATGCTGGGCTGACAGGAAGCAGGCGGGGAGGCAGAAAGTGCTGGTGGCCCTGGGGGTGGAGGCAGTCCATGAGACCCCTTGACCCGGGTGCAGGCCCCAGGGCCACTGCATGGGCCGTTCGGCTGCTCCATCTCCTCGCTCCGGGGGCCGGGCAGCGGGGGCCGCCTCGAGGGGTGCAGTGCTCGTGGCCATTCGCTGTGGAGCCTGGCTCTGCAGCCTCTGTGACCCCTGGTCATTTTTTAAAATGTTTATAACAGCTTTATTCATAACAGCCAAAAACGTGGAAACGACCCAGAAGTCCATCACCTGGTAAGTGGATAAATAAACTGCGGCGCATCCAAACAGCGGGAAACTTCACCAGGACAGAGGGACCAGCCACGGAGCGCGCGGAGCACGAGGGTCTCGAAAGCATCATGTAAGTGACGGAGCCACACTCACAAGACCCCGTCCTCCGTGGTTCCATTTACGCGACGTTTTTTAATGGACTTTATATTTTAGAGCAGTTTTAGGCTCGCGGCACAATGGAGCAGACAGCACGGCGAGTTCCCACGGGCCCCCCGGGCGTCGGCCGGCTTCTCCGAGTGTCGGTGCTCCATCTGTAAACTGGAATTCCCACGGGGACCCTCAGGCAGAAGGGGGCATTCGGCCAGGTAGGGGGTGTGGGAGTGAAGTGCTGCACCCCAGGGAGCACTGCAAGCACTTCGCGGGGTGCCGGCCGGCTGGCCCCCAGGGCTGGCAGGTGGCGGGAGAGCCTGGCTCCCGAGGGTTCTGGAAAGGTGCCCCTGGCCAGGCTGCTCAGAGCCGAGGAGGAGGGACCCTCAGGCCCGACTCGGCCCCCTGCGCAGTTCGTCAGTTGCTGGAATGACGGAAAACTACCAGCGTGCCCTCGAGGCTCCAGGAGAGCTGGATGCTTTTATCTCCCCTTTGTGTGCAGAGCGTCTGCGGCCAGGCCCAGGCCCGGAGAGCCGGCTGGAAGATCAGGCCGTTTCCGCTCCTGGAGAACCAGGGGCAGTGTTACTGCCCACGACCCCCTGCGGCTGCCCCCAGCCATCCGGGCTGGACTCCTGCCAGGTCCCCACCCAGCGCAGCCCCGGGCAGACTCCAGGAGCCTGCAAGAAGAGCGTGGGAGGGCCTGTCCTCAGGACGGGGCTCAAGTCCAGGCTGCCACCTCCCCGCTGTGTGAGCTCAGCACCCGCTTTCACCTCTCTGAATGAATCTCTCCAACAGCTGTGTTTCTTTGGCACCCACCACATGCCGGCAGCCCAGAGGTCTGCGTGCTGCTCCCCACGACCATCCCCCAGACTCCCCAGGGACCAGGGAGGCTGAGACTTGAGCACATGGGGTCACCCAGGGCTGTCGACCCTGAAGCTGGGGTTTGAACCCCGGTCCCAGGCCTCCGGTTCTGTGAAAGGGGCACCAGGATCTCTGCCCACCTACTTTCTCCTGACAGTCCCTGAAGGTGGAGGGAAGTCCTCCCAGCTCAGCAGCCCCAGGAGGAGGGGTCCTAAGTCAGGTCCCCTGAGCAGCCCAGAAGCCGGGAAGGGGGTGAGCCCCACTTGACTGCCTGGACGGAGGGTGGGAAAGGGGATGATTCTGCACAGAAGAGTCAGGTGTTCTGGCCAGGAGAGCAACGGACGGCGTGTGGACGGAGGGCAGCTGTGGGGCCCAGCTTTGCCGCCTTCCTCCCTGACGCCCCTTGGCCTCCAGGCAGCCGCAGGCTGGCCACTCGCTGGGCCTGCACCGCTGCCCACCTCCAGACGGCTGGGCCTGCAGAGGGCTCCCGTCCTGCTCCCCAGGCTGCGCCCTCCAGGGCAGGGGTCTGTGGCCCTGGTGTTTCGGGCTCTGTGTGCGGTCAAAGGCCGGCCTGTCTCTGCTCCGTGTTTGCACCTGCTTCCCTGGGAAAGTTGTTCCTTAGACCACACTGCTGGTCCCTGGTGGCAGGGCTGTTCTCGCCCAGGACCACCCCTGAGGCCCATCCCGGAGCGAGCCCTCCCCAGGGCTGGCCCCTCACCTCGGCTCCCCACTCCGATTTCTCTCTTTTCTTTGCTGAGGTTCGCCTGGCCCTGGGGTGGGGCCAAAGCTGCTGGGGGCTGGGCTCCTGCCTACATGACCTGTCGGAGGCAAGTGCTGTCTCCAGTCTGGGAATCTCCGGCCCCCCTGACATGAGTCCCCCAGCTGGGCTGCTGACACCCAGCTCTCAGGGACAACACTCAGCTCTGAGCATTGGTCGCGATCTCAGGCCCGGCATCCGGGGGTGCCGTGGAACCGCAGCGACCACGTTCTGGCCCCCCTGCTCTGACGTGGGAGGCCGCCAGGAGAGCCCTCCGCAGCCCGGGCACCCAACAGCCTCCCCAGGTGCCCCCCCGCGCAGATGCTTTGCGCCTCCTTCTCGGGGGATCCCCAACGAACCTGCTGCAGGTTGGGAACCGTCGCGCTCACACGCAGCTTCGCCTCCACTCCCGCGGGAGACAGAGAGCCCGGCAGTGACTGCACAGCTGGGACCTCACGTGCATCTTCCCGTGTTCCTGCGGAACCGGGACTCGCATAGCACTTCTTTTAACATTTTTCTAATTGTGTGTAAAACACACATAACATAAAATGTACAGTCTTAACTGTTTTGCGTGTCCAGTTCTGTGGCATTACGCACATTGACACTGTCGTGCAGCTGCTGCCACCGTCCATTCCCACGACCCTTTTCATCTTGTAAAACGGAAACTCTGTTCCCGTGAAACGCTAACTCCCCGTCCCCTCCCCCAGCCCCTGGCAGCCCCCATGACAATTTCTGTCTGTGATTTTGGCTACCCCAGGTAAGCACTGGGCTTTTTGTTGCTGTTGTTTTCAACCAAGGAGGAGAGTTTTAAGAAGCCAGGATTTGTGCTGATCTGTATGTCACAACTGTTCCTGCAATGTCCCCACCAGATGGTTCCCAGGTCCTCGTGCATGCCTCCAGTGACGGGGCGCTCCCTCCGTCCTGGTGCAGCCCATCGCTGAGACTGAAGGAGAGGGGGCTCGGAGCGCCATGTCAACGAGCTCCCTTCCCTTCCCCTCCCTGACCCGACAAGTGTCCACCGAGCACCTGGGGGGCCTGACCCCACGCTAGGGCTGGGGACACGGGCTCAAGGCAGGGCTGCCCTTGTGCGGACAGGCCCTCGGTGCCAGCCTGAGGGGTCCACGCCTACTCCAGTGAGCGTGCAGCACCCCACTTCGGTGCCTGGGTGCTGGGCTGTGACTTGCTCACTGTGGGCACCGCCCACGGCCCACGTGCCGATTCTAGTAATTTTCCAGGAGGCTGCTCTGTGCTGGGCCTGAGTGCCGGTCACTTGAGGTCCTCTGAGGAGCACAGCCACAGGGAGTTAGATGTGGGTGGACGTGCTGGGGGATCGCCAGGTCCGGGCAGGGGTTACCTTCAGACGGGGACGCAGGCCTGACGCACCTGAGAGGAGAGCGGGAAGGAGGAGGGGCCGGGAGCAGCCTCGGTGCAGTGCAATCTGAGGCCTGGGCCGCCGACGGGGCTCGAGTGAAGTGGACCCACGCTGGGCAGGCCGGCTCTGGGGACCCAGAGTGACCCAGGGCAACCCGGAGCGAGAGTGGGACCAGAGGCCCCCTTCACATAAGCAGGACGGGGCTCGGGGGCGAAGGCCCTGCTCCAGCCGGGACAGGGACCCGGGAGCCACAGACTCCGCCAGACTGTGCAGCCCTCAGGCACAGCCAGGGCACCAAGTGCTGGGCTGAGCCAGTGGGCAGTGAGAATGACCAAGTGTGTACGGCCCTGGGGGCCCTCCAGGACCACCAGCTTCGGGATTCATGAGAAAATGCCTCATTAAACAAAAACACCGGGAATGGGTCTCCTGCGAAGCTCCCCCTGCAGCCCCGCTCACCTCCTGGAGGGACGCAGCCCAAGCAACTGACCTCCTGGTGCACCAGGGGCTCATGGAGGGCTTTCCTGCTCAGATGGCTCTCAGGGACTAGCACTGGCCCAGGGCTGGGTGGTTATGGGGCACAGTCGGGGTGGGTGACCAGGGAGTGAAAGGAGTGAGTGGGCGAGTGAGTGAGTGAATGAGTGAGTGAGTGAATGAGTGAGTGAGTGAATGAGTGAGTGAGTGAATGAGTGAGTGAGTGAATGAGTGTGAGTGAGTGAATGAGTGAGTGAGTGAGTGAGTGAGTGAATGAGTGAGTGAGTGAATGAGTGAGTGAGTAAATGACTGAGTGAATGAGAGTGAGTCAGTGAATGAAAGCGTGAGTGAGTGAATGAGTGAGTGTGTAAATGAGTGAATGAGTGAGTGACCCTTCAGGGCGCGTTGTCAGCGTGCCCCAGCCTCCCTCGGAGCTCCCTGCTGGCCCTCCCTGTCCTCAGCTCCAGCGCTCCCGCTGGATCACAGGCTGCCCCCTTCTCAGTGGGGCGGGGTGTCCCTGAGCGTCCCCTCACTCAGGGACACGAGGGCCCGGCGGGAGTGCCCAGAGGCTGCCTTGGGGAGCCGGAGCCGGGGTGGGGGCCCCATTCTGCCTGACTTGCCGTGTGCCACCCCAACAGCTCACTGAGGGAGTCAGGCAGAGAGCCTGCAGCCCCCTCCGTAAAGTCTGGGGAGCCACCTGTTAGGTCTCAGATGGCGGTGGGAGCAGTGCTGAGGGCCCCACTGTGCCCGGGACAGGCCCCTGAGTGGGACAGACATGCTGGGGCAAGGAGGACAGAGTCTGGGGCAGGCGGGCGCAGTGGCCCCGTGGGGTGGCCCTGGCCCGAATGTGGCTGCAGGGCCCTGGGGTGGGTCCGGGGAGGCAGCACCACACTCCCAACTCCCCTGGTGCAGGAGCAGAAACGCGCGACGTGAGCCTTCTTGCTGCCTTTCTAGACCAGACAAAATCAATACATTCTGGGAACACAGAACGGCTGACCTTTGCGATTTCTAGCAAACTTTCAAAGCGCAAGTTTGGCTTGGGCTCTGGCTCAGAGCTGGAGGCCAAGTCCGGAGGCACTGGGAAGCCCCCTGCACGGGCCCCATCTCGGGGTCCCACAGAGACAAGGTGAGAGCAGACCCCCATCCTCCGAGGGGAAGGCCTCGCCTACGCACTTTCCAGAAGGTTGAGGCCCAAGCCCGCTCTCTGGGTGGGGTGTGTTACTGCTTCAGAGCTCTAATGGGGCCTCAGCTCCTCCCTCCCGGCTAGAAGGGCTCCAGCAGCTACAGACGAGCATTGCGGGCTGTACAGATGGGGAAACCGAGGCACAGAGATGGGGAGGGGCTTGGGCCTGACTCCCAGTCCACTCTGCTTCGCCCACCTGGACCCTGTCCCTGCTTCTCACCTCGGGCTCCCCCCGCTGGAATGTGGGTCCCTGTGGGACCATGTGGCGTTGACTGGTGCCAGGGCACCCAACTCAGTTACTGGTTTCTGTCCCACAGTGCTCCAGGCAGGCCAGGGATGGGGAGCAGTGGCTGGGGTCAGTGGTGGTCCCTTTGGGGGAGCCCAGAGTGTCCTGGGGAGGCAGACACATGGCAGATGCCCAGAGCCGGTGGTGGGGAAAGTGGGTCCTGTGGGGGCCGCAGTGGGGCCAGGCGCAGAGAGCCCTGCCAGCGGGTGGCAGGACCCAGTGGGAAAACCACGCACATGCGAAGGCCGCTGGCCCGTCTCCAGGGAGCACGTCCACTGCAGGGCTGGGTCACCGGAGGTTGGTTCTACTGGCAGGGTCTGCGGGGGCTCCCAGAAAAGCAGCGCTTGGCCTGAGTTTTGGAAAATGTGTGAACTGTCTCTGGAACATACACATGGAAGGTGAAGGGAGTTGCAGAGGGAACAGCACAGACAGCTCAGAGGATGCTGAAGAGTGACAGCCCTGCTCCAGGTCCCCAAGACCCCAGCAGCCAGAGGGATGGACGGGTGGGGGGTGCTACCGGGAGTCTGTGCTTGGGGATGAAGGGGCCTTGACTCCTGGGGCCCGGGAGTGACTTGGGTGGGGCCTGGCTGGTAGAGGTGGGAGGCAGAGGGTGGGGACCAGGAAGAGGAGAGAGGCTGGAGTGGGGGTCCTACGGGGATGGTGAGACCCAGGGCCCCGGTGGGAGGTGGCCACGGAGCTGGAGAAGGGGACTGTGGAGGATCTGGAGGGGAGAGAGACGGAGACCACCCCTGCCCTGGGCTAGTGGCCTGGCCTGGGAGGAAGGCCAGGAGACCCCCGAGGAATGGGTATGAGGCTCAGAGAGAAGGCAAGCCCGCATAGAGTTGGGGGAGCCCCAAGCACAGAGATGGCGGCCCGTGTGTGGGGAGAAGGGAGGTCTCCGGCAGGTGGAGTGCCCTCGTAGAGGTGTAGGCTGATGCAGCTGCAGGGGCCACCTGACTCCCTCCCAGGGGAGGAGCAGTCCCCTCGGACCGAGGCCGGCAGCCCAGACCCAGAGCGGGTGGGGCAGGAGGTTTGGGGCCTGTGGCACAGAGGGCGGGGATCTGGGTGCCCATTGGTCCACACTGCCTGTACAGCCCGGTGCATCTCAGCCCAGACGGGCCTGGTGGCGGCCAGGACCCCCAGGTGGTCAGTCCTCGGGTCAGAGGTTCCGCTGCACCATTTCACCTCCACTGCTGGCCCGTTTCCATGGACGCGCTACAGCACGCAGTTCCTTCCCTGGCACGTGGGGTTGGAAGTCCAGGCCCGGGGAGACGGAGGGCCCCCGGGGGCCTGGCACCAGCACCGCATCTTAGTTTAGGTCTCGCCTAAGCAGGCCTCCTGGGCAGGTGCTCCGTCTCAGGGGCTCCGTCTCAGGGGCTCAGCCAGTGGAGACACGGAGGGTCCCACAGCAGCACCGTAAGGGGGTGACCTCAGGAGCCTGAGAGGTCAGCCGTGTTGACCAGTGTGGACACTGAGGCTGGGAGGTGAGATGTGTGTGCTGGTTGTCACCAAGGGAGGGGACCCAGGCCTGGGACTTCCCACCACCCTTTGCAGAAGCTGCCTGTGCACGGAGTGGACCCCAAACATATTGGCCAATTAAATAGGATGAAAGAGGAAGCCCCCAGTCATATCAACAGGCCCCCCAAAAACGGGGTGTAAGGTGGCAGAACGACCAGTGGGTGCCATCCGCTGCAGCCGAGCCGCCAGTGCCTTGACCTCGAGGCCTCGGAACAAGCCTTTCTGAAGAGCACCCGGTCCTATGCACCCGGCTCCCGCCAGCCTCACGCCGGGGTTGGTCTCGGCTGGCGGTTTGGGGTGGCTCCCTCTGGGACGTCCCCCCTCTCCAATTTCCACAGGAAATGAGGTTGCCGTCGGAGACACAGGCTGGCAGGCGTGGACATGGGGTTGGATGACGCCTGCGTGTGCGTGCGCGTCCATGGGCGGCCTGCGAGGTGTGAGTGCACGTGCACATGTGGGCCTGTCGTGTGCGTGTGTCGGGGTGCCTGTGGGGCGTGCGTACGGGCACAGGTGTACATTAGGATGTAGACACGTAAATAAAGCGTTTCCCCAGGTCACGTTTCCAGAGGTGAGGGGCAGGCAGCGTTTTAGGATTCCCTTTTCCCTAAAAGACCAAAGCAAACAAACACTCTCTCGGCTTTGGTGCTGGCCTCGGCAAAATGGGCCAGAACTGTGGGATCTCATTAGTTTCCCGGCACAACAAAGCGAATTTCCCCTCCTCCGGCCGGCGCGGGCGCTCCTGGTTTCCTGAGGGTCGGCCATCCGGGCTCTCCAGTCCTGCCCCTCCGTCTCCCTCCTCCTCCTCAGCCCCTGCGTGTTGATGAAGTGTTTGCTTGGTTTTTGGTTTACGGATAAGTAGTGTCAGATCAGCCCCTGTCCTGAGATCAGCCGGGCCGTGAGGCTGAGCCCAGAGCCACCTCCGGGCAGTGAAAAGACCAGAGAAAGCCGTTCCCCTTGTCCCTAGCTCTTCAGAGCAGTAAATCAGGTTGAAGTTAGTGTCACGAGCAGCCATGGCGGGGGAGGATTTGGGCCAGGCGTGTCCAGTAATCACACGCCAAGAAATCCGAGGGTGCATTTGGGGTCTGTGGAAAGAGGAGCACAGTTGACTAGTGATGTCTGCCAAGGGCAGGGGAGGAAGTGGGGGCATGAGGGCTGCGTGCTGAGCGAGGCTGAGTTGGGCATCGTGGGCGTGGCTATGAGGGATGAGGGCTGCGCTGGTCACCGGTGACACCCAAGTCTTCACTATTGCCAGCACCCCCTGCACCCCGTGCCTCAGTGGCTTTCCACCTGCTGCTCCCTCCACCTGCAGTGCCACCCTTTGTCCTTTGGCCTGGTGACCACACTCATCCTTCCACGGCCAGCTCAGGTGGGTCCTCCCATGTCCCACCACCTCCACCACCTTGTCCCAGGCAGACACCAGTCCCCTGCACTGTCTCTGCTCTGCCTGCCCCTCACCCCTCTGGCCAGGGGCCCTGTTGCCATGTATCAGTGCCCCGTGCCCTCCAGGGAGTCTGGCACCAAGCAGGGGCTCAGGGCTTGTGGGATGAGTGGAGCCGAGGAACGTGTTCTCTGAAGATGTTCTGACTGGAGTCCACCTGGAAACTGGAGAGGGGCCTTGCATCATCCCCACCAGGTCACACAGACCTTTGGCCTCAAAGGGACAGAGGAGGTCTTGGCTCATGCTCCGGGTCCGTGTGAGTTCCTTTCATCCCAAATCAGCCTTTCCGGGGTGGTCAGCACATCCTGGACCCCACCTTGCCCGGCAGAGCAGAGCTGTACCCCTTCCTGGGCACCACCTCCAGGTTTGCACACAGCCCTCTGAACAGCCCCAACTCCGGGGACACATCTCTGGAACATGCGCCCAAAATAGCCAATACGGTGTGTGCGTCCCCACCCCAACACCCTGATAGCCGAGAGGAGCGGAGCGGTGCTCAGGGAGGAGAGCGAGTCGCATGGGGCATGTGGCCCCTCACCTGACCCAAGTGGAGTGAAGGATGTCCAAGGCGACCCCTGGCAGTGCTCTCGGGGGTGCCCGGAGGAGGGTAGGTGGGCTTCTCACTCTCTGGCTGCTCGTTCACCAGTGCACCTGGGAGAGCGGGACCAAGTTATCAAAATTTGATGGCTTATTTTTAACCATTTTAAAATAATGTCAGACAAAGTAGATTTCAGAGGAAAGAATGTTATTAGGCACGGAAAGAGGAATCAAGTTTAGAATCATTTCATAGTGGTTTAGGGGTCATTCAACAGGAAGACACAACAATTCTAAACATATATGTGCCTGATAACAAAGCTTGAAAATAAGGACAGCAAAAACTGGTGCAACTAAATGGAGAAACAGAAAATCCACAACAATGTTCTGAGATTTCAACTCCCCTTTCTCCATAATTGATTGAACAAGTACACGGAAAATAAGCAAGGAAAACAAGCTCAAACTATGTCGTCAGCCAGATGACCCCATCGACATGCATGAACACTGCACGTGACAACAGCGGAGGACACAGTCTTTCCAAGTGTCACAGAACAATGACCATGAGAGACCATATTCCAAATCATTAAACGAATATCAATACTTTAAAATGGTACAAACTATGTTCTCTGACCGCAATGAAACTAAATCAGAAATCAACAGGAAAATACCTGAAAAATCTCACAATGTTCAAAAATCACATAACACTTTTCTAAATAACCCATGGGTTAGAGAAAAAAATTAAAAATGGAAATTAGAAGGTATTTTTAACTGAATGAAAATAAAAACACACCATATTCAAATTTGTGGAAGGTTGCTAAAGCCGTGTTTAGAGGGAAATTTATACGCTACATGCCCAGAGGAGAAGAGAAGAAAGATCTCCGGTCAATGATCTCAGTTCTCACCTTAGGAAACTAGGAAAAGAAGAGCAAATTAAGGCCAAATTGGGCAGGAGGAAATAACTAATGAAGATCAGAGCAGAAATCAAGAAAATGAAAACAGGGGCTGGCCCCGTGGCCGAGTGGTTAAGTTCGCGCACTCCGCTGCAGGCGGCCCAGTGTTTCGTTGGTTCGAATCCTGGGCGTGGACATGGCACCGCTCATGTCCCACATACCACAACTAGAAGGACCCACAACAAGGAACATACAACTATGTACCGGGGGGCTTTGGGGAGAAAAAGGAAAAAAATAAAATCTTTAATAAAAAAGAAAAGAAAAGAAAAACAATAGAGAAAATAAATGAAATCAAAACTAGTTCTTTGGGAAGATCAATAAAGGTGATAAACCTCTATCAGGCTGATAGGAGAAAGAGAGAGAAGACACAAATTGCCAATATCAGGTATGAAATGGGTGACTACGGATCCTGCAGATACTGAAGGGATGAGAAGAGAATATTAGGAACTACTTTACAACGCGTTTGACTCTTAGATGAAATGGACAAACTCGTTAAAAGATACAAACTACCCAAGCTCACTCATGAAGAAATAGAGAACCTGAATAGTCCTATTTCTATTAAAGAAATTGGATTTGTAGTTAAACACGTTCCTACAAAGAAAACTGCAGGCCTGGGTGTTTGCCCCGTACCAAACATTTCAATACAAAATAACACCAATTCTACACAAACTCTTTCAGGAAATAAAAGAGGAGAGAACATTTCTTGATGGATCCTATGAGGCCAGTGTTACCCGGATACCAAAATCAGACAAAGACGTTACAAGAAAAGATAAATGTGGGTCCATATCTTTCACTACCACAGATGTAAAAATGTTCTAGTCAAATTGTAGCGAATTGAATCCAATAATATATAAACAGGATAACACACCATGATCAAGTGAGTTTTATCCCAGGAATGCAAAGTTGGCTTAACATTGAAAGTCAACCGATGTAAATCACTATATTAATAGACAATAAAAGAAAAACCACGTGATCATCTCAACAGATGCAGAAGGCAGCTGACAAAATCCAACATCATTCCTGATAAAAATCTTAGCAAGTTAGGAATTGGGGGATTTCCTCAGTCCGGTGAAGGGCCTTTGTGGAAAATCTGAGCTGGCATCGTATTACTGATGAAGGACAATGCTCTTCCCCCAAGAGCAGGAAGAGGGCGAGGATATGGCCTCTCTCTACAGTCAGTTTGTAACAAAATCGCTGTTGTTATTGCTACTGCTGTCCTTGTCGTTGCTGTTGTTCAAACCAGGCAGGCTGGCCACCCCGTGGAGCCCTCACTCCTCCCGCCTGCCTTCTGCTGCAGGACCCTGATTCCAGTTTCGGCTCCAGGCCTGGCAAGCTTCCCGACTGGGCTCTGGTGAACGGCATCTCACTCCGGGCTTGTCTATTAAATTGATCATTTCTACATGTTTTAGAGTCACTTCTTCAACTAGGTAGTAAGTTCCTTAAAGGGACCTCTGCAGAGGGGAGCCTGGTAATTACTAATTGTGCGACTCACGGGGGTGCACTGGACCCGTGGGCAAACCACCTCTGGCCTTGCGAGGCGGGGTCCTGCCTGTGGGCTGGGAGACCCTGGAGTGTTCCTGACTGCAGCGTGGAAGTGCCGCTGGGCAGGGACGGCAAGGGTGGCAGGGGGGGCCAGGGGATGACCAGGGACCACCGACGGCCAGAGCGCAGTGCGAACTCCAGCAGAGCGGCACAGAGGTTCCAGACGGGAAGCTGCTTCTGCTGGGAGGATGGGGCAGCCATGCAGAGGAGGGCCGCGTCCACACTGACGGGAGGGCTGTGCTTCCAACAGGTGGGCGGGATCAGCACGGGAAGGACATTCTAGAAGGAAGGAAGTGTGTAAGTGCGCAGGACCCCATGGAGGGAAAGGTGTGGCCCGATTCTGGAGATGGTGGGCAGAGGGTTACTCACTGGAGTTGTCCAGCTATGAGGAAGCACAGAGTCCTTCGCACCAGAGCCAGCGTGGCGTGAGGGAGCCTGACGGCCAGCGAGCGAATCCCCAAGCGGCTGTTGGTTATTGTCCAGAGGCTGGCCGCCCGCCAGGCCTCCCCGCTATGCTGACCTGGGAACGGGCTCAGGACCCATTTTGGCTGGTGAAAGGTGGTAGAGGTGACGTGTCCCTCTGGGGGCAGAGGCTCAGGTCCTCCGTGGGGCTTTTCCCCTCAGCAACGCCCCACACGGTGGCTGCTCGTCAGCCTGGGGGCTGGAGGGAGAGGACGGACTTGTAGCTTGAGCACGAGATGACCTCCTGTTGCCACAGGCCACCGGCGGGGGTGTTTGTTACCGCTGCATAGCTTAGCCCAGGCTGACTCAGATGGCTGGCTTCACAGTCCGTCCGCGATCTGTGCCTCGCTTTCTCAAAGTAAAACGGGGACAGCGATGCACCCACTTCAGGGACTTCCTGCACGCCCATCACCTGGAACGGCACCCAGCGCAAAGACAGCGCTACTCGCAAAAATTCGCCGTTTCCTGTTTATCAAGATCTCAGCCTCAATTTGGGTGAACCCAGTCCAGATACCCATCTGCGAAACAATCTTCCAGACTGGAGCCCCATGGGACACTTCTTAAGGATGCTAATAGGTGTGTCTGCATTCAATAATTTGGAAAATTCTGGGTTAAACCAAATTAAACCGTTCTTTTTAATTGTCAGGCCTCTCAGAGCCTTTAATATGCTAATGCTCCCTTGACTTTCCCAGACTATTGCCCCGATGGTGTGATCACGACCTGTGCGTGTGTGTGCACGTGCATGTATGCGTGTGCATGCGCTGTGCGGTCACGTGTGCGCGTGGCATTGCTTAACTTCGCCCCGGCCCCATGTCCTGTGGAAGGAGTGAGGAGAAGGCGCCACCTTGCAGAGGGGCCCTTAGTCAGCTCAGGGGCCTCTGAGGATGAAGGGAGCATCTGGGGAGAGGCCGGCTGTTCGAGCAGCTTGGAGGTTGGAGGACGGGCCTGCACAAACATCGGTTGCCGCTCTGAGGTGGAAGGACTTTGAAGGGAGAGAAACTCCGTAGGAACAGGAGCTGGCGGGAGCCCAGCTGAAGCCCTTGCTCCCTCCCGACGTTCAGGGCTGGGCACAGGCTGTGAGCGACCTTGGAGGAGAGGTCCAGCAGCCTGGGCGGAGGGACAGAGGGACGGAAGGAGGGAGGGTGGGGAGGGAGTGCCATGTGATCTCAGAGGCGCTGGGTGAGCCCTGGGGCGTGGGAGTGGGGTGGGTTCAAGGTCTGAACGCAGGGGCAGGATGAGGGAGGAAGAGACAAAGGCGGACCACCCTTCTGAGAAATTCCCGGGGGACGGAGGGAGAGTTGGGGGTGGCCCGCGGGAGCAGCGGGGAGCAGGGCCCAGGGAGAGGTGCCTGGGAGACAGGATGGGGAGGGCCGAGGGCTTGGACCTGCCGGATGCTCACTAGGGCAGGTGGCTGCAGGGGACGGGCGCAGGGCCTGTTCCTCCTCTGGATGCTGGCCCGACCTCTGTCTCCCGGAGCGGCGCCCGCCGGGCACTCAGAAAGCCGGCTTGTTGCCTCGCTCTCGGCGAGTGGCTAATTGGATCTGCGAATTTGGTGCGGCTGTTTACAGAAAGCTTTTAGTCCCCAGGACAGGGTGGAAATTGGATTTTGGGCTCCTGGCTTGGAGATGCTCCCTGATTCCCGACTCTCATCCTGCCCGTGTGTGGGGGGCTCGGGCAGCTGCCTCCGCTCAGGCCAGATTATAAATCATACATGCATTTAATACCCGCCCAGGCCAGACGGATGCCAGGGACTCAAGCTGTCCAAGGTCTGTCGTCTCTAGACAAATCCATTTTGCTTACAGGAGCTGCTGGGCTCTAGGCTGGCCCTCGCCTGGCAGTTGTTGGAGAATATTCCCCAACATGATCCTTTACTTGGGTTGTGCACCTAGGTCTGTGGGACGCCTGGGATGGACCCCCAGGGACTGAGCTCCTAGGTGAGACCCTTGGAGGAACGATAATGGCTTCATGAATCACCCACAAACATTTGTCTTCACAGAAATGCGTAGCTGTCCCTGGGTGGTTAGTCTTGGCAAAGCTTTAAAAGAGGCAGCCGGAGTTTGGAGACCGTTTGAACTCCATGTGAGACCCTCAGACTGTCCTTGTGTGTCTGCTCTCTTCTCTCCACTCCAAGCTGAGAAGCCACCTCCTTCAGGAAGCCCTCAGAGATTTCTCTCTCCTCTCCAACCTGTCACCATCGGGGCCGCTCACTGACTCAGACACAGGCTGCCCGGGATTGCCTTTCTCTCCTCAAGTGTGACAGTGTCCTGAGGGTCCTTGGGACCCTCCTCCCACGCAGAGACCTCCATTCTCTCCACAAACCCTCCCTGAGCCGAGACAAGCAGAGAGGGGGCTGTCCAGAGAAACCAGGGGTCGAACGCACGGGGAAAAGAGAAAGAAGAGAAAGAATGGGACTCCACCACCTGCCGAAAGGGCCAGGCCTGCCACGGGCTTCCCAGCTTCCACAAGAAGCTTCCGGCAGGGCAGGTGCTATTACTCCATTTGGAAAGGGAGGAAGCTGAGGTCCCGGAGGGAGGAGATCCCAGTGCAGCAGCAGCAGGACGAGCTCCCAGACCCCCTGGCTCTGCTCTTGCTCGGCCAGCCGCAGCCCCGGCTGCTGGGCGCCTTTGTACACGGGACGAGTGCCGGTCACTGCGGTCCCACCTTCCGGGTACAAACACTGAGTGGACAGAGACGTGGCTCAGGGGACAGGGTCATGGCAGGGACCAGACCCTGCACAGGGGGTGGGGGCTTGCCCCGCAAACACACTCAGAAGCAGCCATTTACACACACGTGTGCTGTGCAAGGGTGTTACGTGTGGTCCGGAGTTATGCAAATGTGAAACAACAATATGAGTGTGATCGCTTTACTCTGCGGGCAGAGCTTCCAGACATCGGACTTCAGGGCAGGTCGCTGTGCCTCCCCGACTCCAGGCTTCCCTGCAAGCTGCGGGGTGTCCCTCACAGGGCTGCCTTGTGGCAGCAACGGGCACCTGGGCAAGGGTGTCGGACCCTAGCAGGCCAGCAGGTGCCTCTGTGTGTCCCCATCGAGGCCGCTGCCTGCTCAGCACCTGCCGCTTGCCCAGTGCTGGGCGGGAGCCGGGAGGTGAGGACTTGCCGGCCAGTTCTCAGGGGTTTCATGGAGTTACAGGGGAAGCCCCTCAGGGACCACCAGGGAATGTGCCCGGTTAATGCCAGGCTCAGGTTCAGCTGCGAGGTGAGGGACTCAGATGATGTGTGGGATCGGTGGGGATGGCCATTTCTCAGGACGCCAGCAATAGTCTCCCCACCTTTCACGCCAGCGAGAATGGGGTCTATGGGAGAACGGCTTTACGTCGTTCATTCATCCATTCATTCTATGGTACCTCTGCTCCAGCAGGCCTGGTCCTCCGCGGGGGACCCAAGTCCTTGCCCGCAGGAGCCCCTGGTCCCCCACTCCAGCGGAGCAGCAGGAAGTGAGGGCTCAGGTGCTCAGGGACCACAGCGTGGAGAGGCGCCCGGGATGATGTCATTCCAGAAGACCGGAGTGTGAGTGGGAAAGAGGAGCTTGTAGAAATGCACACGCCAACAGCAAAGGTCAGGAAGAGATGCTTTAAAAGGCCGAGTGGGGTGGTGAGGTCACGGGCCACTTCTTTCTTCCCTCCTCCCCGGCCCTCCATCTCCTCCTGCCAACAAGGGCACAGGGCAGCCGGCAGCGGAGGACGCGAGGCCCCGGGAGGGAGGGGCGGCATCCTGGCCGCTTGCTGGGGGCTCAGGAGGCCGAGGCGGGCCTGGGGAGAGAGGCTGGGGTCAGGAGAACCCACCCCGCCACGCTGCGCTGTGCTGCGAGGGGCCGGGCTGCAATGGAGCCTCGGCAGCAGCGGGGCGGGCATGTTTGGGGGGTGTGGGAGGGGCTGTCTGCGGGGTGATGTGGGATGAAGATGGGGACGGCGGCAGGTGTGGGCGGGCGGCCAGAGGCAGCAGGACGTCAGCTGCCCCTCCACCGCCCAGGGTCCTCAGGCACGGGGGGAGATTGAGGCAGTGAGGACGCTGGGTGCCTGGGGGCTCCCACATGCCAGCCTTTGCGCAGAGGCTGGGTTGGCCCTGCCCTGCCTTGTAATTTATTACATACTTATATTTAATTTATTTTATAAGATAAATATAATATCATAAAATATAATATGCTAAAACTAATGGTTGATTTTATTCTTGACTTTTAAGAAATGAACACACTACCCAGGCCCGTGGCCTCCTTGGGCCGTGTGCAATGTGCTTGCCGTGTCAGGGAGAAGCTGGCCACGCAGGGACAGCCCACGGCGAGTGCTGGCCTCTGAGCGAAACATCCTTCCAGGAGCAGGACCCTGACAGGTGCAGGGGCCGAGAGGCAGGACGCAGGGACGAGGGACAGTCTCCCTTGAATGGAAGGCCCCTTGGCCCGGGGTGCCTCCCATCGGCTGGGTGTCTGCTCTGAACGGGCCACGTCAGCCCCTGGAACCCACGAGGATTGATTGCCAGGAGATGAGCCGGTTAAAAACGAATTATCAGGGACTGACGATGCTTGCTGCCCAAGACCAGGTGCACGAATGATGAATACTAGATGCCATTCTCCTTCTGGAGGTGGCAACTCAAAGCTGTGGTTTAGTAATTACCATGTGTGGCTTTGTTTAATCCTCAGAAGGATCCTACAGATAGCTTTACCATCCTGGATTTTCAGAGGAATGAGGAAAAGTCGAGACCAGGGTGGGACGGGCCTGGGGTTCAGCTGAGCGCCCCTTGGATGGGCCAAGTACCAAGCGCTGGGTCCCACGGCAACCCCTGCACCACTGCTCATCCCAACAATGCTCCTTTTTAAAGAGGAGGAACCTGGGCCCCAGAGAGCCTGAGTCACCTTCCCAAAGACCCACAGCAAAAACGGCCGACCCAGGACTCCACCCTCAATTGTCTCACCCCCAAACCTGTGCTCAGTCTTTGAATTCTGATTTAGCCCAACCAAGAGGGAGGTGTCCAGGGCAACGCTGCCCCCCTGCTGCCCACCCAGATGGAGCCCCTGCTCAGCACTGGGCCCTGGGAGCCAGAGGCTGAGCCCAGCACCCCGAGGTCCTCACTGCACAAGGAGGGACCAGACTGGGCAGAGGAAGACGCAGGACGCCCAGCCAGCTTCAGTGTCGGATCAACCACAAGCACGCCTGAAGCACACCCCAGGGGTGTGAGGAAATGCTTGTGTTAAAGGGCCCTTGCTGCTCACCTGAAGCTCAGATATACCTGCGCTGTCTGATTCCCTCTGTGACCCGGCAGCAGGCCGCAGAGCGAGTGCCCAGTGAGACCCCTCTCTGGGCCGCTTCAGACTCTCAGGGGGCCGGAGGGGAAAACTGGGTCGTCCCTGTCGTCCTGGGTCCTGCACTCTGGCGGCATCGCTGCCAACGGGATGGGGATGGAGATGCCAGCTCGTCCCTCCTGAGGCCGGAGCTGGAGGGCTGCAGGAATCTTCCCGACATTCCCGCGCCATCTCCTAGGACAACCCCGCAAGGACAGGGTTCACAGTCACTTCATCTCTTCCTTCTTACAGATGGGACGCCAGGCGCAGAGGCTGGACGGGAGCTCACTGACTGAGGAGACCGTGATCCCCTCAATGACGGGTCCAGGCCCCTGGGAGTGGTGAGATGCTCCGAATGTGCACCTCACGGCCTTCGTAAAGACTGGGCTCTGAGGCCCCCTGGCTCCCAGGGCCCTGTAGGGGCTCCTGGACCTGTCGCGGTGTCCCCACCCTCTGGCTGAGGAAGCTGAGCCCTGATGAACAGCATGGCCCCAAAACCCTGTCAGCTTCGGCTCCCAGAGCCCGGCCGGCTGGGTGATGCTGGGGACGTGGGGCGGGGCGTGCCTGCTCTGGTGGGCGCCAGGCCTGGGTTGGGCTAGGGATAGCACAGGGTGGCAGGGCCGACTTTGTGGGCAGGAGAGGGAGTCTCTTCCTGGGGCCCACTGAGACTGGGTGGGGCAGGAAGCCCTGAGGTCAGGTCTGGGCCTGTCAGGGTTCCCTTCATGAGGGCGAGGACCTTGCTTATGAGAAAAACAACAAGGAGAAGAGTGGCCCCTGACTGAGGTCTGCAGTTCCGGAGCTTTCTGTGGCAGATGCTGTTGAGCTCCCCGCCCCCCAGGATCCTTCACCATTTTGTGCTCTCAGTTCCAGGACTCCTGTCACCCTCGACAGCCAGGCCTTGTGTCCCTTGTCTGCGGTGGCCCTCAGACTGCTGAAGCCTGCTTTGCCTGTGCAGACAGAGAGCAGGACACGCCTGGGGGGTCGTGAGTGCTCCTCCAGCACCCCCACCCTCACAGCCGGCATCTGGCCGCTGATCTGTTGGAAAATAATGCCCGGCTCCTCGGCTCCGTGGGACCAGGTCCCGCCCTCAGAAGCACCCAGCACGTGGGGCTCCACACTCTGCCGTCACCGTCTACAATTCCTAACACTTTTACTTTTGACTCGGTGTCTGTGAGTGAGTCCGAGGGGAGTGTGCACGGGGCTCCAGCCTCAGTTCCTCGGTCCGGCCTCCCGTCACCTCCCGACTCGCAGGGACGGTTCTGGGCTGCCTGCCCCTTGGCCCCCACGCAGGGGCCCCACACTCCCCACCCCCAGGGCCCGGTGCAGGTGCGGAGGGGGCCGTGGGGTGGGGCTCTGGGGTCTGCGACCCCCATGCAGCCCCACGCCCCAGGGAGCACGCGGGAGAGTGGGTGCGAAGGGTCAAGACAGGCGGGGAGAGCAGCACAGACAGGAGCAAGCTTTCTCCCTGCCCTCTGAGCCCCTCGCACCAGCCCTGCTGCCCGGAGCTGGACCTCTCAGAGCGGTTGCCGTGGCCACGTCCTTTCGGGACCTCCCGTCCACCTCCAGGCCCTCCTGGTTTCCCGGGAACCGTCTGGAAGGCATGCCGTCTTGGTCCGCTCCCGGAGCCCCCACCCCAGGCAGCCTCCTGCCACCCTCCTCGCCCTGTCCACCCACCAGGTGTGTCCCCTGTGAGCCCCTCCCCTGAGGCGCTGCCACTGCCCTCCTGGTCACTGCCCTCTGCCCTCGGCCGGCGCTCTTCTGGTCTCCACGTGGACGACACCTCCTCCGGGAGACTTCCGGGACCTCTTCCGGTCCGGCCTCTGCCTCGCACCATCCTGGTGGCCGTCCCGGCCTCTGGGTGGCCTCCTTCCTGCTCTCTCCGGATGCCATGCTCCTTGCCACACGGGCTGAACCGTGTCCCCAGAGCCACGTGTGGGGTCCTGACCCCAGCACCTCAGAAGGCGCTGCATTTGGAGAGGGGTCTTTACGGAGGTGATTAGGGTAAAATGAGGTCACCAGGGTGGTCTGATCCGATGCCTGGTGTCCTTATAAGACGAGGGTAAGACGAGGACACCACGCCCAGAGGGACAACCGTGTGAGGACACGGGGAGGCGGCCCCAAGGAGAGAGGCTGCAGAGGGAGCCCCTCCAACGCCCCGACCTCGGGCTTCCGGCCTCAGGGGCTGGGAGGGCACAAGTGTCCACCATGGGACCAGCTGGTCTGGAGGTGCCACGGTGACCGAGCTGACGGGTGCAGGGGGCAGCTCGGCCCGTCTGCCACTAGCTGGGCGGAGGCTCCTCCCCGGAGTCCCCTTGGGAACCACCACCTCGAAGCCTGACCCTGCCACGTGCATGCTCCTCTCCCCTCAGGACGTCCTCCTCCCTCCAGTCCGGCTCCCTGGTGACCTGCCTGGCCAGTGGGAGGTGGTGGCAGTGGCCTGCTGGGGCTCCCAAGCCGGGTGGTGAGAAGCCATGTGGCTCCTCACGGCACTTGGAGCACGTGCTCGTGGAACCCGGGCGCCATCAGAGAAAAGCCAAGCCGTGAGGAGAGGCCACATGTGGGCATCGTGGTCAACAGCCCCTGTCGAGCTCCCAGCCAGCATCAGCTGCCAGCCGCGTGAGTGACCGACCTGGACATCCAGCCCAGCCAGGCCTTCAGATGGCAGCAGCCCAGCTAAGACCCGGCTGCAACCACGTGCAGGTTCCAGGCGAGGGCTCCCGGCTGAGCCCGTCAACCACAGAGCTGCGAGACACAGCCATGAGCCGTCGCTGTGAGCCACTAAGCCTTTGGTAGATTGTCATTCAGCAGGAGGCGGATGGAACACCCCCAAGTGGTCCTGGCTCTGCCTTGGGGGCCACACAAAACTGGCTCCCTGTGCCCCAGGACAGAACAGCCCTTCAGAAGTCTGCGGACAGCGGCCAGACCCGCAGAGTCCTTTCTCTTGGCAAAACAGCCCTGATTCCGCACACGTCCCTCCGAGGATCCAGCCTCAGGTCCCCTTGCCAACCCAGTCGTTGCTAATAAACCCACTCTCATCTGCCAAGGTCCAGATTATCTGAAGGGACCCCCAGCCAACCACGACACCACAAAGAATGGTACAACCAGCCCAGGATGCCATAGAACCTTCACCTCCCTTATTCCAGACACGCTGCTCCTATTAATGTCACCGAAGATCAAATTTTCTCCATCACCTGCTTAAACAAAGCTTGTGTCATTTACACTCTGAATGCTTGTTAACTGAGCATGCTCCACGGCAGTCTCCATACCACCAGGAGCCCTGCTGACCCCTCACATATACAGGTCGCCCACAAAGAATTCCAGGAGCCCAAGGTCGGCGGGTCACTGGGTGAGCCAGGGCAGAGCCCCACCCTCTGCCAGCAGGGAGGCACTAAGGAGTGAGTGGAAGGACGAGGGACTTACGATTCTGAAAATCCCCTCGAATAAATCCCAATGCAACCAGGGACACGGCAATCTATTTCTTTTTTAAACAATTTCAGGTTTAAGAAAAAATTCACTGATTTTCTGTCACCCACTTCAAAAATACCAGAGAAAAAGAAAGGAAATACATCTTTCTTAATTTGAAGATTCAAAATACTTTCTCTCCCAGGGTTTGAATCACCACTCACCAGCTCAGACGCCGTTTTTCCGGGAATGTCTCGTTCATTTAACTATTTTTCGCCCTGGAGGAATAGATTGTCGGTCACATGCTGTTTCAAGAACAGAAGCTGCGGGGGGGGGGGGGGGGGGGGGGGGTGGCGGCCTGAGGAAGCCAGCGCTGAGCAGGGACCAGACCAGCCCCGCGGCCCCGCCACGCCGGCAGGGACCGGTCACCGCTAATCCCGCTGAGCCCCGGCCGCGGCTGTCCTGGAAGCACAAACCCCGAGCCACTCAGTGAACAAAGGACGGAGGTGCCCTTACGGGAAAAGCTGCAGCGTCAGCCTCAGGCCTCTCCGAGCCGGGTCCGTGCGGATTAAGCGGCTTCAGCACGCGCCCGGCTCCGTGTGAGAAGCTCCAGTGTGACCCCGGGAGCTTTACCTGGGTTTTAGCGCCTTACATAAGCAGGTTTACGTAAATGTTTTCTGGGGTTGGAGAAACAGTGCTTTTCTATTTAAATTTAATCTGGGTCCTTGAGAATGAGTTTCCCTGATCCTTTTGTAACCCTGGAGACTTACCTCGAGGTGAACTTCGAATGTGGGAGGAAATGTTGCTGAGTTCACTTGTCTCCAGCGCTCGCCGTGGTGGCGGGCGCGCAGGAGACCTCGGGGAGCGTTCCAGAGAAGTGTTTGTTCCCGGTGTTTCTAGAGCGTGTGTCGTGTGCTGTGTGTCCTGTACAGCACAAAACCGAGGGGCCGAATTCCTGCACCCCGGAGCTTCCGTTCCAGTGGGAGACGGACAGTCCACCCACAAACGTGTGTGCCGGGAGGGGCTGAGTGCCCAGGGGAGAGTAATGCAGGGCCAGGATGGTGGAGAAAGTGTGTGTGTGTCTGTGTGTGGGGGGGGTCACGGAAGGTCCTGTCTCCATAAAGGGTCACGGAGCAGAGAACTAAAGGAAGTGGTGGTTGAGCTATGATGACGTCCCAGCAGAGTTCCAGGTGGAGGGAACGGTGCATGCAAAGGCCCTGGGGCAGCAGCAGCTGGGGCAGTCAAGGAATAGCAAGATGTGAATGGGGAGGAGAGGAAGGAGAGGAGGTCAGCTTTAGTGGGACCTCGGAGCCCGTGGTGAGGACTCTGGGTGTGACTGAGTGGGCCGGGAGCCGAGCCGGACACTGTTTGTTTTAACTGGAGTAGAGTTGACACACAGCGTTGTGTCAGCTGCAGGTGAACAACACAGGGACTCGACACTTATTTACACTGCAAAGGGATCAGCTGGTAACACTAGCTCCCATCTGTCACTGTGAAGTTCCTGCACGGTTGGTGACTGCGTCCCCCACGCCACGTGCTCCGGCCCTGGACTGACTCACGGTGACGGGGGCCGTGCCTCTGGGGCCCCGCGCCCACCCCACCCTTCCCCGCCCCGCGACCACCAGTTTGTTCTCCGTGTGTATGGGCCTGTTTCAGTTTCGTGTTATTTGCCGGTTTATTTTGTGTTTCTAGATTCCCCGTGTAGGTGAAATCACACGTCCTGTGTCCCCGGGACGTCCCAGCAGAGAGGGGACAAGCTTCCATCGTGCTGGGTGCTGCCTGGAGGTGGTGGCCTCGACGCACGTGGGAGGTAGACCCGTCGGGTGTACCAACTGCCTGGAAGCAGGGACACCCGAAGGCTCTGAGCTGCAAGTGAAAAGCTTAGACCCCCGTAAGCGACGTTTATCAGGCCACCGAGGGGAGGCGGCAGGTGCAGAGCCCGTGCTTCTGGGCCAGGGCCGGGCTGCAGGGGCGAGTTCAGGCCTCACGGGGTGGCCGGGTGCACAGCCCGTGGGCCTGGACGGGGCTGCCGGGAGCCGGGGCACCGTGTGGAACGGGCACTCGCTGCCGAGCCAGCTCGGGGTGGGGGCTCAGAGCTCAGGAGCCGCGGTTGGCGCCCTGGGTCCGCGTCAGCTCCCCTCTCCCTCCCGGGGACCGGGGGCCAGTGTCCTAACCGCCCTCCGCCTCTATGTCCCCGTCTCGAAATGGGACTAGGCCGGGCAGCAGGTGCCTCGCGTGCGCGAGGGTGACGGGAGGTGGTGACGGCACGCGGGAAGCGCGGTTCGTGGTGCACGGCCTCCCCAGTCCAGCTCCCCCGCTGGGGGCGCGGGCCTCGCAGGCGGCCTGCACGGAGGGGAAGGGGCTCCAGTCGGAGGCACGAGCCACCCCGGGGTCAGAGCGTGCTCGGGGCCAGGAGACGGAGCAGAGGGAAGCGGAGGCCAGAGGCAGCTGGGGGCCAGCAGGCCTGGTCAGGGGCCGAGCTGGCTGCCAGGCCCTGTCTCTGGGGCTTCAGTGACCGGGAGCCACAGAGAGTGTCCACTGGGGAGTGACAAGGCCAGCAGCTCACTCTTCAAACCTGGCATGTGCCAAATGCCCAGCACGTGCTGCCGACTGAGTCAGGGGAAGGGGCTCATTGTTGAGATGGCCCTTGAGCCTTAGTCCTGCCCACCGTTGTCCCAATCTTATCCGCCATTGCCCATGTGGCTGTCTTGTGAGCGTTTATAAGAGATGTGGGGACATCGTTGTCTCATGTGACCCTTGTGTTGAGGGTCATGAAACAGAGGTGGGACATGGGAAGGATCTGAAAAGAGTTTGGAATGAGACTGAGAGAGGTTAAGTAACTTTCCAAAAGTAACACAGCAAGCAAATAGGGCAGCAGAGTATAACCTCGAGTTAGCATCTCCCAGGATGGAAGACCAGGGACTGTGAGGAGCCCATCCGGGACAAGGAGAGCAGCCCCCAGCCATTAAGCACCTACTGTGTGCCCGGCCTGGTGCGGCTCATGGACAGACACCTTTGTACTTCATTCTGCCCATGGGCACACTGAGCCCAGTTACAGGTGAGGAAACTGAGACTGGGGGGTGGGGCTTGTCCAGGTGCCTTGGAGCCTGGGTCCACTGGGGCCTACCAAGCTCCTGCTGCATCTAGGAAGCCCGCCCCGTCCGTCTCTGACTGGAGACCCCCTGGGAGGCAGCGTGGGTCCTGGAGGGGATGCCAGCCTGGGAACTGACGGCTCCTGCTGGTGCAGTGGCCCCGGGCAAGTCTCCTGTCCTCATCTGTGTGTTGGGGGGTTGTGTCGACCTTCTGGGCAGTTGTGGGGTACGGCAGCCCTGCCACCAAGGCCGGTACCCAGTGGGGTGGTTCTCTTGTGCAGGCACAGACCCGCCCTCCCCACCCAGTTCTTCCTTTTCAAAGTCCAGCTCTGCCCCCAGCTGTGGGAACCAGGGATGACCCTGCGCCCAGTTGCTGGGGCTGGAAGATGGGGTCATGGTGGTGAGTATCCCATGCGGTTGTTGTGAGGATGGAATGAGCACACGTGGGCGTGAGCCAGTCCAGGTGTGTACCTGCCTCCGTCCTGAAGACGCCTGAGCCCCGCTCACTGCTGCTCCACCTGCCGTGAGGCCTTCTCCTCCCTACCTGCCCATCCCTCCCATCCTCCTGCAGCGCCTCCTCCAGCAGGCCTCCCTGATTGCCTCAATTGGCCCTGACCAGTCTGGTTCTCTCGGGACCCTGCTGGGAGGGGAGCTCACCTGCCCCCCCCCCGTGTCCCCAGCACCATGAAAGGGGCCAGAGACCCAGGAGGAGCTCACTCCAGGGATGATTAATGAGTGAACAGAGCTGGCTCAGGGATGTTGCCAAGGGGAGGGGAGGGGCCCCAGCCCGGGGCGTCCACACTGCCTCCCCGTGCCCAGTGACGGAGCAGCCCCTGAGCTCACTCCCTTCTCCATCGCCCTCTGGCCCTCTGCAGAGCAGACTCAGCAGGATCTATGCCCCGAGGCCCGCTGACCCGGCACCGGCTGTGACAACCGTCAGACCTGAGCTGAGGGCGCATGCCAGTCCCGAGACGGGGGTCCAGAGCCTGGCTCCTCGCTTTTGCCGCCGTGGCCCAGGCAAAGCCTTGGGCCCCCTGAGCCCCTGCTGCCCCATCTGTAAAATGGGGGTGGTTAACCCGACCTCCCGGGCAGTGGGGAGGGTGAAGCAAGCACCGTCCCTGATGTGCTGAGCAGAGGGCTGGCACGTGGGCTCGATCGGCCGCTGTGGGTGGTGGCTAAGAAGCACCCGGACACCGGCCCTGTGCCGGCCCTGGCTGATGTCGCATCCAGCCTCGCTGTTGAGGGGCTTGTGGCACATTTGGGAAGATGCACAGGGGGCACCCCTGCCCTATCATGGCGAAGCCTCCCTTGAGGTGCACGTGGGGCTGGAGGAGCCCGGTGGGGCCCTCACAGGGTTGACTTCGGGGACGGCCCCTGGAGGATGTGTGAGGGGTGGCCATCGGGACCCGAGCTGGCCGCTCCAGCCAGAGTGAGAGCATTCCAGAGGCTGGCGGCCCAGCAATCATGGCCGTCCGGGCGCTGAGGGGCGGAGGCTGGACACGGGGCGGGGGACCACTGGGTCCTGCCAAAACCCTGGGGAATTCTTTTCTGAGGGTGACAAGGAGCATTTGGAGACTTTTAAGCAGAGAAACGGCATCACTTGATTTGTTCTGGAATAAAATCGGTTTAATTTACTTTGTGTTTGAGCCCAAACCGTCGCTGGTGAAAGCACCGAGCTGGACCTGCTGGCCTCGCGGTGTGCTCCGGGGTTGCCTGGTCCACAGCTGACACCTGGGTCCCAGGAGGGCCCGGCATCCCCCAGGGAGCCCCCCGAGGCAGGAGCCCTCGCACAGAGCCAGGCTCAGACATGCTGTTCGATCGATGCTCTCTCAGGCGCACAGCTGGCTCCGTGCGGCCACGCACTCTCTGATCCAGCTGAAGCGACCTTTAGGAACCAGCCTCGGGTTGGGCGGCGTTCCAGAGAAAGGAGTCTCCCCCAGCGAGCGGCACCAGAGACGAGCCACACGACACCTACAAGGCCCACCGTTCCCTGAGGCTCCGGGCAGCTGGCGTCCACTCACTAGGGTTCGGTGGCCACCCTCTGCCAGTGCCTGAGCTCCGTGTGACCCCAGGGGACCCTGCACAGACCCTGGTGTCATCACCCTTAGTGGCTGGGACCTGCATGATGCGTTTTCAGGGCTGTGCCTCCTCGGATCCACGTGGTGACCCCGAGTCACACTATTCTGGTCAGTCCCGTTTGAAGGAGGGCAGAGCTGAAGCCAGGCAGCAGACCCAGAGCTGGCATGTGTCTGGCAGGGACAGTCTGTCCTCAGACACACGGGTCCCGGCTAAGGACTGTGGTGGACTGAGTAATGGCTTCCACACATGCCCACAGCCTGATCCCTACACCTTGTGAATATGTCACCATATGTGGAAAAGACCCTGCAGAGGTGAATAAGGACCTGGAAACAGGGCGGATATCCTGGATGACCCAGGTGGGCCCCCTGTAGTCACAGGGTCCTCATGAGAGGGAGGTGAGAGGGCCGAGTCGGAGGGGAGATGGAGCTGTGAGAGTGGAGGCAGGAGGTCGGGGCGATGCAAAGAAGGGGCCACCACCCAGGGATGCCTGCGGCCCCCAGAGGCTGGAGGAGGCCAGGAGGTGGAGCCCCCTCGAGCCGCCAGATGAGGCACCGCGGACACCTGGTTTCAGACTTCTGACCCCCAGGACTGTTAGTGCATTTGTGTCTTTTTCAGCCACTATATTTAGGCAGTTTGCCGGAGCGGCCATGGGCAGCTGGTTCTCAGAGGGGTCGAGAAGCGGGCAGGGCGGGGCTCAGGGCTAACGACTTCCGCTGGCCGCTGGCTGGGAGCCTGCCCCAGGGGAGAGTTCAGCCACCTGAGCCTGACTCCCGGCATCGCCATTTTCACTGGAATTTTAATGGACAGTTTCTTAAAGCGACCAAAAGGATTAGAAATGGAACCCAGCTCCGTCGCCAGCTCTGCCTCCGGGCCCTGTAGTCGAGGGCCGTGGCTCAGCCGCTCGGCCTGGCCCCGTGCGGGGTGCAGGTTGAGACCGGCCCCCAGGCCAAGGCCCCACGTGGATGCCCAGCCAGTGCCGCAGCTCACAGACACCTCAGGAAGGTCACAACACTCCTCAGAAAGATGCTCAACCGCGGAGACGTCAGAGCCCACGGGGCCGGGGAGCGCCCATCGTCGTCTGGTAATTCCTATTGTCACAATGTGGCAGGATGGCGAGGCAGGAAGGACGCTTGTTGGGAAAATAGATCCATTGCTAAACACGCAGAGCTGCCTGAGTGTCTCCGGGGTCCTCCACCGACTGCCCGCTCCTCCCACAGCACTCCGGGCAGGTCGCCAGGCCCTGCCAGGGTGTCACTGAATCCAGCGGGCAGCTCTCCATCCACCGAGCCCCTGACCTGTCAGCACCCTCGGATGCAGCTCATCACCCGCAAAACACTTTCTCCTCTTGGCTCCCGGGACCCACAACTGGGGCTCCTCCCCGCCTCTCTGCCTCTCCCCTCATCTCCCTGCCTCTCCAGCTCCCCATCCCCGCCTCCTTGGCTCCGCCCTCCACCCCCTGCTCTCCTTAAATGTCTCCCTGCTGCCTCCCCCTCAAGTCTCCCCTCTGGTTACGCCCCCATCCTGGGACCCGACTATACTCTCCAGCCCCAGGGTTCAAGTACCACCTGCACGTTGAGAAACCCCAAGTGCACATCCCCACACGGGGCGCTGCCCCGACTCCAGGCCTGTGCCCACCGACGCCCGGCCATCTCCACTTGGCACCTGGAGGCATCACAGGCCCCAGCCTGCAGGCTCCTCGTTGTCCCACCTCACTGATGGCCATCCTTGGACTTGTTCGGGCCACGTGAGGTCTGTTTTATAAGTTTAAAGGTTCTGTGGTTGGGGACTCAACACCCTGACCCTCTGATAGGCCAGGGAGGACTCTGTTCCTCGCAGTCCCAAAGGGGAGGCTGCTGGGCAGGGTCGCATGGGGACAGGACAACAGCCTGCAGGAGCTGTCGTGCAGCAGAAGCGGGCGTATGCCGGTGGGGGATTAGCTGGCCCCCAGGGCTGCTGCGGATTGGCTCCTTGGACTAATTTTGGGGGGTCCAGGCATCAGGGTGGTCCCCAGCTGTGTGGTGTCTGGCCCCTGGGGCGACCGGGGGGTGTCTAGGGCCCTGCAGCGTGAGAGACTGACAGCGGGTGGCTGGGGTGTGGGCGTGACTGCTGCTCTAGAGGGGGCTGATCTGCCTCTGGCTGGGCCTCAAATGGGTCAAGACGGCATTTGAACAGATGCAGGTCCCAGGTCACCCTGGACCTTCTGCTCCTGGAGCCACCTTCTCTGCCGGACAGAGCAGTGGCTCCTTGCTGTCCCTGCCTCCGCCTGGCCATCGGCCTCCTGTCCCCTGGTGGGGCGCCCAGACCCTGGTGGCCCCCGTCCCCAGAGCTGCAACAGCCCGTCTTGTTCAGAGCGACAGCCCTTGGTGACCTGCCACCCTCTGCGTCCCCTCCTGCCACCTGCCCCGCCTTTCCCTGGGCACTGACCTGATCCTGGTCCTCACCCTCTGCTGGAAGTTCCCCCGACGACCCCGGGGTGGCTCCCTCCGTCCCTCTTGGCCTTTGCTCAGCGTCCTGCCACCCCGAGCCCCACACTCCGCCATGCTTTCCTCTCTCGCACGTGAGACACGAGCACCCTCTGTGTTGTTCTTCCGTGTTCCTCCCCCAGTGCAAGCCCGAGAGCAAGGTGCCCCACGGGGCTGTTCAGGACCACACAGGACAGCCCGGCGCCTTTGCATGGGGTGAAGGGACGGTTCTGCTGACCAGCATCTCTACAAAGAGGCTTCCACGTTGGGCCAGGCCCGGGACCCTTCGTGTGACGTTTTAGGTCCCGGCCCTCTGGGAGCCAGGGTCCTCTCCCTGCTGTGTCTGGGCACAGTTGGGACAACAGACCTGGGAGCCCAACAGGCTTGGGTTCAAATCCTGACTCTGCCACTTACCAGCTGGGTGACCTTGGGGATACTGCTTAACACTCCGTGCCTCAGTTTCCTCATCTGTACCACAGTCTGTCCCCCGTGCCTTCCTCGTCCACACTACCCTGTCCTGTCTCCTCGTCCACCTGCTGGGCTGATGCAGGTGACCACACAGTACTCAGAGCGGCCGCTGCCCTGGAGTGCCGCCTGGTGTCGGCGAACAGATGAACGAGGAGTCCGTTCCGGCTGCCTGGGGGGATGGGCACCCCTCCCCGGGGAGGTAGCGTCAGAGAAAGGCACTGGCTCAGAAGGGGCACTCGCTCGATGGGGGTCAGTCTGCTCCCCTTTCCTGCTGTCCTGCTGTCCCTCTGGGCCAGCTCACACAAGGCGCTCACTGCGGCCTGGCCCCTGTGCAGTGGCCCCATCCGGGGTACCTAATTCCGCTTCTGAGCTTGTGCTCGGAGCTGGGAGGTGGGCTGGGGAGGCCCAGACCCTGCCTGGAGAAGCCCCCCACTTGCTCATGACATCGTGGCAGGTGCTTGTCAAGCCATGCTGTGGCAGGCGTCCCACATATAAAGTAGAGGAAGGTGGGCACGGATGTTAGCTCAGGGCCAGTCTTCCTCAGCAAAAAGAAGAGGATTGGCGGCAGATGTTAGCTCAGGGCTAATCTTCCTCAAAAAGAAAAAAAGGTGTGATGCCTTGTGGTGGCCTCCCGTGTCCCAGGGTTGTCACGCTGCAGGGCACTGTGAACCCCCTGGGGACTGGAGGGACTTTAGGATCGTTGACCCTCATGCCCTTGGGCTGGGCACACCCCAGGTGGCATCTGCCGAGTGAGAGAAAGACCTTCTCGGGCTCAGCCGCTTTCTGGCCCGTGATGGAGCCTGGCCTGGTGCTGTGGGGTGTGGGGGCCTGCACGCGGAGCTCGCGGACCAACAGGGACGAAGCAGGTAACCAAAAACACAAACTCGACTCCCCTTAGCCTGCTGCCCAGCCTGGCGTGGCCCTTGGCGCCTAAGTCCCCACGTGCCCTTGGTCCCGGGACTGAGGCCACGCTCTTCCTCGGGCCCGCGGCTGCTGCCGTCCCCTCTCCCGCCACGCCCGGCTCCTGGTGCGCATGTTGCCCACGCCCCCGCTCCTCCATCCCGCCTCTCCCCCTCAGGTTCCAGCCTCGCAGAGGCTGCCCTCGGCCCTCCCGCCAGCACCTTGCTCGCCCACCGAAGCGCAAGCCTGGGTTGGGGGTCCCTCCTGGCCTGCTCCCGCCCCTCCGTGGCCCCTCCCCGAGCAGGGCTCACCGGCACAGCAACCGCCAGGGTGGAAGGCAGTGTGCACGTCGGTCTGCAGCCGCCTTTCCCACTGGGATGACCATGCCCGGGACGGTCTGCATTGTCCTCGGAGTGGCCGGTGTCCACCACACACGAGGCTGCATGAGCTTTCCGCGGCTGCTGTGACACGTTGCCACAAACTCAGTCCCTCAAGCCCCTGTCTCTAGCCCGGAGGCCAGGAGGCCTGGGATCCGGGGCTCCGCAGGGCTGGCTCCTTCCCGAGGCTTCTTTTCTCTCTTCTCTGGGTGGAATCCTTTTCCGGGCCTCTTCCAGATCCTGGAGGCTCTGTGTTCCTTGGCTCGTGGCCCCTCTTCCATCTTCAAAGCCAGAGCTAGCATCTTCCCACCGCGCCTCCCTCCCTCTCTCTGCTTCTGTCTTCACGTCTCTCTGACTCCCCCCGCTCCCCCCTCCGTCTGTAAAGACCCTGTGACTGCGTTTAGGGCCCGCCGGGACAATCCAGGATCCTCTCTCTCTCCATCAGCTCCCGACCTTCCTCCCGTCCGCAAAGTCTCTTTCTCCATGTGAAGCAGCCAGCACGCGGAGCCCGGGGGTGGGATGTGGACAACTCTGGGCTGTGACTCCTCCCGCCACAGGTCCCGCTGGTCGCTGAGCTAAGCCATCTTGTGGGACAGTTGTGCTGTTTCCGACCCCTTGTTCCCACCAGGAATGCACGGGTGAGCGGGCGAAGCCCCCAGGAACGCGACGCCCAACCAGGAGGCTTGCTCAGTGGGATTTCTGGGTGAAAAGGAACAGAAAATCCTAAGGTTTTAGAATACACTTTGCCAATTCATTTCCTCAAAGGCTAGGGCTTACCCTTCCTTCGCTGTCACTCCTCTTGGGACCGTCAGGGTCTCGGGCCGTCCAGGCTGCTGTCACAGAACACCGCAGACCAGGCGGCCAATGAACCACAGACCTTCGTTTCCCCCAGTCCCGGAGGCTGGACGTCCGAGGTCAGCGGGCCAGCACAGTGGTTCCATGGACAACCCTCCTCCTGGGCAGGCTGCAGGCTCCTCGCTGTGACCTCACAAGGCGGGAGCGTGGAGGGGGCTCTCTGGGTCCCTTCATAAAGGCACTAATCCCATCATGGAGCCCCACCCTCCTGACCTCTCACCTCCTAAGGGCCCCCCACCTAACACCATCCCCCTGGGGTTAGGATTCTGACATACAGATCTGGGGACACATTCAGACACAGCATCAAGTTTCGTGTTGTCCACTTGGATCACATGTGGGTGGAAAGGGTACTTTGTGCCCACCCTGTGGACACTCTGCCCAGCCGACCCTGCTGACCTTGTCACCATGTCCTGCTTTGGGATCACACTTGAACCACGCCCCACCCCCATCCTGAACGAGACAACGACCCCCTCCCTGCTGGAGGGTGAAGCTGGGAGATGCTGCCAATCTGCTGTCCCTTGACAAGTGTCCTGGCAAAGGTGGGCGAGGTGGCACTCACAACCCCCTCTGGTGCTGGGCGAGGGGCAGGGTGTTGACAGAAGCTTTGTCCCTGGTGCTGGCCCCAGAGGCTTGTCCATCGGGCCACGAGAAAGGGACAGGGGACGGGGACAGCCCACCGTGCTCTGCTGCCCAGAGAAAGGCCGTGCAAGCTCCCTCTGCCTCTCAGGAATGCGGTCAGACAGCCCTGCTGCTCAGTGACAGCGAGATCAGGTGACTCACTTTGTGCAAGTTATTTTTAAGTGAATCGAAGGCCGGTGACGAAGCCGCCTGACAGCAGTAATTACCGCCCCCCGCCCCCCGCATGGAGCAGACCTCGGGGTTCCAGCAGGTGCCGAGCACCCCCCCCCCCCCCACCGCAGGTCTGCAGGGCAAAGAGCAGACCCTCGTGCGGGGGGCACAGCGATGCCCCCTGAAGCCTCAGACCCGGGAAAGGCAGCTCACACCCTGCTGATGGCCCTGCTCCCTCCCCATCGCCCCTGGAGAGAGTCCGTGGGTCCCTCTGATGGGCACCAGGACCCAGGATCTGACTCCCACCAGCCTTCGCAGCTTCGTGCTGCACCCACACGCCTGGCCCTGTGCCCCGTCAGCCCCCCCCGCCCCCCGCTCTTGCTGACCGCCTGCTGGCTCGCCCTCCCGCTCTCAGCTTCTGCAAACCCTGCCATTCTCCCTTAACACCCATTTGATTTGCCGGGAAGCCCCCTCCCCATTGCCCCCCACTCCCTGCGGTCAGAATCAAGCTTTGCGTCCTCTGAGGATGTCGCTGCTCCTGGAAGAGCCAGCCAGGCAGGAAGCACCTTTGCTCCTCCTCGTCACCCCCGACCGATGCACACTCATGTACCACAAGCCCAGATGTGCATACACATAAGCACACATGTGCACACACATGCAGGCAAGGCTTTCACACATACATGCACTCGTGTACCACATGTGTGCACACATGCACACACATGCAGGCACAGGCTTGCACACACATATGCGTTCATGCACCACACGTGTGCACACACACCCCCACCCTCCCCTGGAGCCCACTCTTCCCGAGCTGATGAACTTCTGGGTCTTGATGGGTCTCCGGTGAGGTCAGCTCCCCCTGCAGCACTCAGGGAACGGGTCCAGTCAGGTCTGAGAGAAAATCCGGAGACCATGGCCCTTCTTGAAGCATCTCCCTCTGCCCAGCCTAGGCCTGGAGAGTCCCCCAGATGCCCCGGGATGGGGGGAGGTCGGCTCCTCTCCTCGCTCCACCTGCAGTTGTCTGAGAGGACCCTCTGAGCTCTGGGGAGCCTGGTGCCGGGGCGGGAGGGGTCGTGGGGCTGGGCAGTGGGGTTCTGGGGGGGACACATAGAGCTGGCCTCTCACCAACATGTGTGTGGGTCCCTGGGCTCCCCCCAGCACCCCGTTTCTGGCAGTCCACCCCCTACTGTCTTCACCTCACCCTTCCAGGTGACCTTCTTAGAGGGGCTCATTTTAAGGGGACCTCCGTCTGGTCCCTTCTGCAGAGGCCATATGTGGCCCCCAGAAGCCCCACATCCTGGATCCACCTCGCTTGCTCCATCAGCCTTCTCAGGGTTGACTGCTCCTTCCTCCTTACAATGCCTTCCCGGGCCAGCCCCGGGCCGACTGGTTAAATTCAGCGCACTCTGTTCAGAGGCCCGGGTTCCATTCCCAGGTGTGGACCTACACTGCTCTGCTAAAAGCCATGCTGTGCTGGCAACCCTCATCCCAAAAAAAATAGAGGAAGATTGGCGTGGATGTTAGCTCAGGGCAAATCTTCTGCAGCAAAAAAAAAAAAAAAAAAAAAAGCATTAAATAAGTAAAAAAGAAAAGATATTTCTCATCTGGCTTCCCAGCGCAGCTGCTCTGCCGGCCGCCCCCCCAGCTGACTCTGTTTCCGGGTGCCCTGCAGCTTGCTCCTCCCCTCCCCACCCTCTCGATGTTGATGTTGGGGTGCCCAGGGCTCCCACCTTGGTGTCCTCCCTCCGTGGTGCGCTCACTGGGGATTGAGGCTTTCTGGTCCATCCTGAGTGGTGTCTAATGCCCGTCTCCCTCTGGATCTCGTGCCTGGAGCCTTGGAGCCTGCATCGGGCGGCCTCCCCACCAGGGGGTCGGTCCAAAGTTCAGGCTTCTCGAACTCCACGCACCCCTACTGGACCCGCCTCCCCCTCCCACCGGCTCCCCGTCATCTTGCCCATCACAGACGGAGGCTCCGTCCTGCTCAGACCCAGCCTTGGTGGCTGCTGGCTCCCTCTTCTTCCCCTGCCCGTGTCTGGATGCAGCAGGGCTTGCTGGCCGGTCCTCCTGGCTGCCCCGTCCCTTACAGCGGTCCCACCTGCTAGAGCACCATGCTCTTGCTGGATGGTCGTGGTGCCCTCTGTGGCTCCTGCTGCCGCCAGCTTGGCCCTGAAGTCCATTCAACAGAGCCTGCAGAGGGACCCTGGTAAATTCTAAGTTGTCACCCCTGCCCAAAATCCTCCAGCACCTCCACCTGCTCAGTAACTCCTTCCCACGGCCTCCAGGGCCCGACGAGATCCTCCCCTGAGACCTCTCTGAGTTGGTCACCCCCTGCAACCTCTTTCTCTTCCCGCCGTTCCTGACATACCAGCTCTCCGTCCACCTGCCTCAGGGCCTTTGCACCTGCTGTACCCTCTGCCTGCACTGCTCCTCCCCAGATGTTGGCATGCCCAGCTCCCTTATTACTCCAGGTTTTACCCAATGCCACCTACGACGTGGAATCTGACGTTTTGGCAGCCCCCCCACATTCCATTTTCTCTTTCTTGCTTTTTTTTCTCCAACCCTTAAAACTATCTAATTCATGATCGATTTCATTAACTTTGTTCTTATCTGTTTCACGCAAGAATGAGAGTGCCACGCAGACAGAAATTTTTATTGGTCGTTGACATATCGCCAGCCCCTGGAACAGGCCCTGGCACAGGGTTGGGACATGGGAAATATCTAATGAATGAATGAATGAGCAAATGAATTAATGAATGCAGCCTCACGCTCCCAGCAGAAGTCCGACTACCTGAGTCTGCGATCCTGGCCAGTCTGGGTGTGGTCCACAGTCCAGCTGAGCCCAGCCTGCCAGTCCTCCCGCCAAGGAGCCAGATGTGAGGGCTGCTATCTTGGGTCCTCCAGCCCAGACCGCCAGCTGAGTGCCACCAGGGGCCTCTGGGAGTGGGAGAGCCACTGCAGAGCCGCGTCTGAATTCCTGGTCCGTGGAGCCGCTAGCTGGAATGACGGTGGCTCTCGTTTTGCACGACGGAACCTCAGGTGGCTTGTGGGTCAGCAGCAGGAGGCCGGGAACAGGCGAGGGCCAATGCTGCAGACCTGGCTCGGGCCACATCCTCAGTGACCTGCACGGGTGCCTCGTCTGCACCTGCCTCAGGGGCACGGGTTCGGCACCGGCTTTTGCTCTCAGCCTTGGGCTGTGGCTGACACAGCAGGGGAACAGGGAGGCAGCGTTGAAGGTCCCGTGACAGCGCCGCCGCCGACGGCAGGAGTGACGCGGACCCCCCGTCCATTGTGCGTGAACTTCCGCTGGTGCTGGGCTGGGTGCTTCTCGGCGTGTCCTCATTTGAGGAGAGCAGGACAGTGACAAACCCCACGGAGTGGTGGCCGTGCCCAGCCTTGCACCGAGCACTTTACCAGCGTCCTGCCAGCATCCCACACATGTCACAGGTGAGGAACTTGAGACCCAGGGAGGTCAAGCCCAGGGCCCTCCGGGGCCAGGAAAGGCCCCGCCACCAGTGGACACCACTGACCCGAGCTGCTCTGGCCCCTCGATCTGCCTCCACCCGGCTTCCCGGGAGCAAATTTCAGCCACATCTGACTGCTGAAAGTGGAGACTCATCGCTCCGTCATCCCTGGCTGGCCCAAGGGTCTTCCCGCCTCTTCTAGCTTCTGGCGGCTCCAGGGGCTCCTGGGCTTGTGGCCGCATCACTCAGTCTCTGCCTTGTCCTCACGTGACCTCTTCTCCATGCGGCCCACCTCTTCTTATGAGGACATCAGTCATGTGGGATTCAGGCCCACCCCAAATCCAGGCTGCCCTCGTCTTAACTAATTCCATCGACAAGATCCTATTTCCAGAGGAGGCCACATGCTGAGGTTCCAGGTGACCATGAATTTGAGGGACACTGTTCACCCAGCACACTCTCCTGATGCCCCAGATCCCTCACCTGTCCAGGGAGGCTGGTGTGGCCCCTTTCCCGGCAGGAGCCAAAGGCACCTCCTGCAGTCTCATCCGGCCCCTCCCACCTGCTTCCCTGGTCCAGCGTGAGAGCCGACAGGGACCTGTCTGGGGCCTGGGGAGGGGAGGGACGAGCCTGGGCTGGGAGGGCTCCCTCCCACGGGGCGGTGCAGCCTGCCCGGGTGCGGTAGATGGACTCCCTGAGAGACCCAGGAAGGCCAGGTCAGGGTGTCTCCACCTTGGGTGGGCTGGGCCACGGGGTCCCCGCCAATGGCCTCTGCCTCACTTCACCACTGCTCTGGGGCCTGGAAACGCTCAAGGAAATGTTCCGCCCTGGCACGGGAGCCCCTGGCACCGGCTCAGTGATGCCTGTCCAGTACCGGCTAGACCAGTCCCCTGGCAGCTGCAGGCCCAGAGTGGGGCCGGCTGAGGCGGCCTGGAGCCTGGCTCGCTACAGGGTCAATGTTGAGATGCCTGAGCCCCTGCAGCTGGGCACCTGGTTGGCACCTGCCCATTCTCCGTTTTCCAGCTCTAGAAAGATCGTAGTACATTGAACCATTGGGCAACTTGCCACCAGGAAGGCACGCTGAGTGCAGGACTGCTCGGGGAACTGGCTGCGGGCGTGATCCGTGTTCCATGGGGATGCTGCTCCGCTGACCCTAAGAGGCTGCTCTGGAGGGCGGTCAGTCCCCGGGCCAGACGCTGGTGCCTGCATCTCAGGGAGCAGACCTGGGCTCTTGCAGCAAACCCTGCTTGGCTTTTATGCGGAGGATGAAGCACTGTCCCGGGCGCCGGGCACCTGGAGAGCCTGCCCCTAAGGTGGTGCCCACGGCCTCGGAGTAGCCACACCCCTGAGATGGAGATGTGTGTGCCAGCTGACGTGGGGGAGAATGTGAGAGGGGACAGTGGGAGTAAGGAGGATGCACCCAGAGAGGGCCAGCTGCCACTGGGGACCGTCTCCAGGGCCTTGCTCCCTGCCTCCAGCATCTGTGTGCTCCGAGGACCCGCTGCACCCGCATCCTCCAGGCTTGTGCTAAAAATACAGACTCCCGGGCCCCCCAGACCTCCTGAACAGGAGGCCTCAGGTTAACGGGATACCAGGTATATGGGCAGCTTGCAGCGCAGGTCTGAGCCGCCCGGGGCTCTGAGGCCCTAGCACACCCCATCTAGGAGAGCGTGACCCTCAGGAATCCAGCCCCTGGCCGTCCACGTGGGGCCCGGGAGGCCGGCTTCGGAGGGGCCTTCACACCTGATGTTGGAAGTGCTCTGAGGGCTGTGGCCATCCAGGCCCTGCCTGCAACCCGTCAGCAACAGGAAGCTCACTACCGCATGAGACAGCCGGGGCGGCTGCTCCTGCGGCTCGGAGGTGTTTCCCGAGTGGAGTGAAAGACCGTCTCCTCGGCATGAGCAGGGGCTGTGCTGGGAGCCTGGACCTGCCCCCTCCCAGCCTGCCCCCAGCCCAGACTCAGTTTCCTCATCTGTGCCAGGGGGGTGACAGAGTCCTGTCCCTGCAGTGGGGACATCGAGAGATGAACCGGTCAAACATGGGGTCGCTGAGACAACGCGTCGCTCCCATCTGATTCAGTAACTGGGGGTCAGCAGGGGCAACCGGAATCAGTGCAGAAGAGGCGGGAAACCGCAGAGCCCACGGAGCTCGGAGTCCCCCGGAGCACGTGATAAAATGCAGATTCCAGGGCCCGGGTCCCACCAGCTCATGCTCAGGAATGTGCATTTCACTGGGTCCAGGCATTTTGATGCTGGGAGGCCAGACTCTGAGGAATCTGTGCTGATGCAATGTGCTCGCTTCGGGGCGAGGGGGGGAGGGGGGAGGGAGGCCAGGGCCGGGCCACAGCTGCTTAGTGTCTGGGACTCCAGAAGCTTCCAGGGTAGAGTGTTAGCTCCAAAGGGCCCTTGGGCCACCCCAGCCTCTGCCCGTGCAGGAAGTCTGGAGGCAGAGCTGTGCCCCCACTGGCACCACTGTGAAACCCTCATACATACGTGGTGTGCGTGACACCCACAGGACCAGCTCACACGTGTGCGCACACACAGCCGCAGCACTTGCACACATACACACATGTGCATCCCCACGCACCCAGGCCACTCGCACGGGTACACACTGTATGCACACACATGTGCTGTGCACACATGCCTACAGGTGTTTGCACACCCCCTCAGGCCACGCACGTGCACACACAGCATGTCCTGTCAACGATCTGCCTCACTCTGCCCTAATGCGGACCCTCCATCACCTCCTCCTCTCATGCCGGGCGGGGCCTGCAAGGACACAGCAACCCCGTCAGCCCCACGGACTAAGCCCTGCACGGGGCACAGGGGACCCGCTGCACAGAGACCCGCGGGCACAGCTGCCACCTGCGCTGAGCTCACCAGGTGTGAGGGCATCAGACAGGTGAGCAGACGGGGCCACCCGGGTCATCTGCGTTGGTCCGGGGGCAGCCCAGGTGAGCAGTGACGTGGGTGGGTTACTGAGTGCTGAGCCCGAGGCCAGGAGGGGCAGGCCCTGAAGCTGGAGGGGCTGAGGCACCTGCCCCCAACTGGCACAGGTGAGGCCCGAGGTGGGATGGAGACCTGGTGGGTCGAGCCCAGGTGCGGGAGGAGCAGGGTGCAAGTGAGGACGGGCAAGCTTGTTCCAGAAGCCCAGGATGGGGATGGCGGCCAGGAGGACGCCCGAGGTGGGCGCGCTGCCCCCCAGGCACTAGCTGGGCAATGGCGGTGTTCTGGTTCTCCCCGGGCCCCCGCCCTTGTCTGTGCCCTTTGACCTTTCCATCCCTCACGTGGGGCTGAGGACGAGACCATGACTAACTGGGTTTTCTACTGCGCCCGGTCAGCCGCGTCTCAGCCTCCTGCTCCCTCCTCCGCTCAGCCCAGCTCCCACTGTCCTCCCCTCCTCCTGGGGACAGGGCCGGCCCATCCTGTCCTAACCCTCTCAGAGGAAGGACAAGTGGCTTAGAACAACAAGCATGTAATTGTCTCCTGGGTGTGAACGGGGTCTGCGCTTTGGGTCCCTCAGACCGCAGAAACGGAGGCGCACGGGCCGTGTCCCTGTCTGAGGCTCGCCCAGGGAAGCGCCTGCACCTGCCGTGCTCAGGGTGCCGGCACATTGGTCCTGTGGCTGCGGGACTGAGGGTGGCTGGAGGCGCGTTGGGTGGGCCCCCTCACAGCGGCCACCGTGTCACCAGCCAGCAGGGCGTCTCCAGATCGCGTCTTCCAACAAGACGAGTCTTAGGTGACCTAAGGTGTGCTTTCCAGCTTCTCCTGCTGAAGCTTTGCGGGTTTGCAGCCCCAGGGCGGCAAGTGAGGGCGGGGGAGGGGAGCTGGGAAGGCCTGGAAGCAAACCGAAGGGGCTTGAAGGCCACAGGCCGCAGCTCACTGCTTAGCCACGCGGGACACGTCCCTGCGCCGTCCACTGGGAGGAGGGCAAAGGGCCTCCAGGCTCCTGTTCCCCTTGGAGAGTCCCTTGCACGGGGGTTAACTCCCCCACGCTTCCAGGTGGTGCTTCGGCCCCTCCGGTAGCTGCAGGTTCCCCATGGGACGGTGCAGAAGCTTCCTGGGTCCACCTGGCCAGGCTCAGATGCAGTCTCCCCCTCAGCAGGTGCTCCAGCTTGCACCCTGGGGCGTCTGACACGGCCAGCCATATCTGGGGTGTGGGTGATGGCACAGCAGCCAGGGAGCTCCTCCTGCCAGCAGCCGGGGCCTGGGGGCGGCTGGGCAGGGACTCTGGGCCAGCGCCGAGGCGGGGTCTGATGCAGGTATTGTCCATCTTGGTCCCTCACATCGCGAGTGCCCCTCCTGCACAGACGTCTCCAGGTGGTGCTCAGGCCATGCCCGGCTGGACCCCCGTCCCGGGGAAGCAGGTTCTTGGGTGGGACCTTTCCTTTCGCGGCCGTGTGGTATGGCTGAGTCGCGTGGGGCTCTGGGTGACTGGCAGCTTTGCGTTCTGTGCAGCCGCGCTCACACCCAGAATGGGGGCCAGACAACACAGGCGTGTCGGCTGCGCCCCGACCAGGCGCTTCCAAATTATGTAACGCTGGGGAGACCTCCTCCTTCCTGGGTTTGATTCCTCTTTAAACTTTGCCTTGTCAAAACTTTCCAACTTATACCAAAGTCAAAAGTCACCAACCTCATGTCCACATCACCTGGTCTTTAAAACGACCAGCTCCTGACCAATCTCTTCTCATAAAGCCCCACCTGCTTTCTCCAAATGGACGATTATTTTGCAGCAAATCCCGAACATCATATTGTTTCATCCACAATAACTCAGCATACGTCACTAAACGATAAGAAGATAAATTCAATGCTGGTTTAACAGCTGATTTTTTTTAATTTCTTTTTTTTAAGATAGGCACCTGAGCTAACATCTGTTGCCAATCTTTTTTCCCCCTCTTTCTTCTACCCCAAGCCCCCCAGAACACAGCTGCATATTCTAGTTGCGGGTCCTTCTGGTTGTGGCATGTGGGACGCCGCCTCAGCGTGGCCTGATGAGCAGTGCTGTGTCCGCGCCCAGGATCCAAACCAGTGAAACCCCGGGCCACCAAAGCGGAGCCCGTGAACTTAACCACTCAGCCACAGCGCCGGCCCCTAAAAAAAGTTTCTTAATGGTCAAATGTCGAGCTGCTGTTCAGACTTTCCTGACGACTTGCTCATTTCTGTTGTTCGTTTGAATCAGCACTTCAGTCAGACCCGTATGTTACAATTGAGGTGACAGGCCCCCGAAGTGTCTTGTAATCCATAGGCCCCTCTCCATCATCCAAGATGCATTTTTATTAAAATTTTTATTGAGGAAAAGGCCGTAAACTGAACACATCTACGTAGCACCAACAGGATCAAGAAATTGGACAATAACATATCCCAGAAGCCATCTTAAAGTCCCTTTCCTAAACAAATGCACTTAAAAAAACAGTGTTTAGGGGCCGGCCCGGTGGCATAGTGGTTAAGTTCGCACGTGGTCTGCTTTGGCGCACCAGGGTTCATGGGTTCAGACCCCAGGTGCAGACTTAGCACTGATTGTCACGCCACACTGCGGCCGCATCCCGCGTACAAAATAGAGGAAGATTGTCATGGATGCTAGCTCAGGGACAATCTTCCTCAAGCAAAAAGGGGACGATTGCCTATAGATGTTAGCTCAGGGCCAATCTTCCTCACCAAAAAAGAAAAAAAAGTTTTAAACTGTGATAAAATATACATAAATAAAATTTACCTCTTCCCTGTTGTTCAGTGTGCAGTTCTGTGGCTTTAAGCACTTTCACATTGTTGTGTAACCACCACCAGCATCCCCAGAACTTTTCATCTTCTCAAACTGAAGCTGTCCCCAGTAAACGCTAACTCTCCCTCCCCTCCCCCAGCCCCTGACAGCCACCATTCCGCTTTCTGTCTCTGTGATTTGATGGGTCTGGGGACCTCCTGCGAGTGAAATTGTACAGTATCCGTCTTCTGTGACAGGCTTATTTCACTGTGGAGAGTGTCCCCAAGGTTCATGCCCGTTGTAGCAGGTGTCGGAATGTCCCTCCTTTTTACGGCTAAGACTCCGGTGTGCAGACGGGCCACGTCCTCTTTATCATCCATCTGTTGGTGGGCATCTCGAGTGCTTCCACATTTTGGCCGTTGGGAGTAATGCTGCCGCGAACCTGGGTGTACAAGTATCTCCTGGACACTCTGTTTTCCAACCTGTGTTTGCACCCAGACGTGAAGTTGCTGGATCGCACGGTAATTATGTGCTTAATGGTTTGAGGAGCCTCCACACTGTTCCCACAGTGGCTGCGCCGTCTCACGTCCCTCCAGCCGTGCACAGGGCTCCAGTCCCGCCACGTCCTCACCGACACTCTGTTCTCTGCTTTTGGTGGTTTGTTTTTTCTTGGTGGCAGCCATGCTCCTGGCTGTGAGGCGGTGTCCCTCGTGGCTGGACCCGCACTTCCCTGATGACGAGTGATGGGGAGCATGTCCTCATGCTTGTCGGCCAATGATGTAATTTTTTTTTAAAGATTTTATTTTATTTTATTTTATATTTTCCTTTTTCTCTCCAAAGCCCCCCGGTACATAGTTGTATATTCTTCGTTGTGGGTCCTTCTAGTTGTGGCATGTGGGACGCTGCCTCAGCGTGGTTTGATGAGCAGTGCCATGTCCGCGCCCAGGATTCGAACCAATGAAACACTGGGCCACCTGCAGCAGAGCGTGAACTTAACCACTCGGCCACAGGGCCAGCCCCCCAATGACGTAATTTTAAGGTGAGAAAAGCCAGATATGGAAAAGGCTTATAGTATCTTTTTAAAAACAGACAAAAACCACTTATGCCTATAATTTCTAACAATTGTATGGTGAACACGTCAGATTGTTAATACTAGTTACTTGGGGTGGGAGATAGGATGGGGAGTGGTCAGAATTGAAATAATTCCGGAAAAAGGAATCCACAGTGAAGTGGCTCGTGTGGCGTGACCACGGAGGGGAGGGTGGGGCCCTGCGGCTGTGTCTGGCCCCCCACATGCAATTGCCGAGCGCGGCTTTGGGAGCAGACGGGGGTCCCAGTCACATCAGCTCTGCCCCATCAGGCCACATGGAGACCTCGGTGCGCCCGGGGCTCGGTGAGACCTTTATTCCACAGTCTGCACAAAGGGAGGTGTGCACATGGCCCCCATTGATGGTGGTGCGCACGCGGGAGGGTGGAATTTCAGGTGACAGACAAGTTGCTCCTTATACTTTTTCACATTAAATGAACATGTGCAGTGTTATTTATATAATCGCACGAGGCAGGAAGCCGTTGGGTTTGCGGGGAACAGAAGAGACCTCGGTGAGGCGCATGGTTCAGCGCTGAGACCCGGAAAGAGTCGGGAGCGAGGGTGAGGGTGGTGGCAGGGCCCCCCTGGGGCATCTGCACTTCTCCGCGTGCGGCCGCAGGCTCATCACCTTGCAGGGGTCAGGGGATTGCGGCTTCAATTCTCCATTGAAATTCTCGAAGCCGGCACGTGGCAGGGCCAGGGTGGCGCCAGGGCTGCTGGATCCCCGTCTCCCCTGCGTCTGCCTCCTCAGATCCTCCAGGGAGAGGATGAGCTCGGTGTCCAGCGCCCGGGCGCGGAGCGCTGGGAAACACGTTCCAGCTCAGCTTGTGGGGGATGCGTCAAGCTGGTGTTGTCCAGGGGCCAAATGTGCCGCCTTCGAGGACGTGGGGCTTGAGACGGCCCTGCAAGAACAGGTGGACTTCGCAGGAAGGAAGAAGAAAAGGGTGTTTTCAGGCCAGGGAGAGGCCTGACTTGTAACACGCGATCCCAAACCTCAGTGAAGCGAGCTCCGTGCCGGGCGCTGAGCAGGGCCATCCCAGGTGGGCCACGTGTTCCCAGGACAAGAAGAGACCCGTCCGGCCTGGCAGGAAGGAATCGGCGGGAATCAAGGTACAGCCCTCAGGAACCGACTCGGGAGCAGGCAACACAGGCAGGGAAAGGGGCGCAGGAGACGCCCGAGCTTGTGGCAGTGCGAGTTGGGGGGGGCCTGGCCTTGGGTGACCCCCGCTCTGGGTGGAGGTTAGGTGGCACCCGGGAGGTCACCAAGCAGAACGGCCCAGCAGGTGCTGGTGGTGGGTGTCTCAGGCTTGGGTGAGGGTCAAGGCTGGAAAAGAAGGTTGGTGTGGGTGGGGCTGGACAGTGTGAGCCCTCAGGTGGAGCACGCGCAGCGAGACACGATGAGAGCCCGGGAGAGGGGCCTGTGCGTGAGAGGCAGGAGGAGAAGGTACCTCCAGGAGGAAGGGGATGCGAGGGGCAGATAGCCGTTGGCGGACCTGCAGCAATGGAGACCTCAGGGACGGTGATGCCACGACTCTGACTCCAGGGGCTGGCGTTGGTGCATCCCGGGACAAGTGGCGTGGACGCTTGAACTTCCCCTTGAGGTGCATCAGATTTCCACATGGGAGAGTCTCCCGAGCTGCGGACGCTGGTGGGAGGGAGAGCCTGTCTCATTATCTTGCACAAACCCGGCAGCCTCCACCCTCAGACTCTCCATCAGGAGCAAGAAGCAAAGGGGAATCCCGACGGCGTGGCCCTTGCACAGCACACGGGTTCCGGCGTGGCGAGGGCAGCAGCCCCGGCGGTCAGACGGAGCCCAGAGCAGAGGCTGTGCCCGCCACGTGGCGCCCACCGCAACACATCAGGGGGAGTGGAGCATTGTGCCCGGATGCTCAGCTCTGAGCCCGGGTTCCCCGCCCATCTGAGAGTCTGAACGGCTCCATGTCCCTCCTCACGATTCCGCTTCGGTTCAAACGGCCCAGGGCGCTTGCTACTATTTCAGGCAGAAACGGCGACTCCTGACGGGATTTGGTACCAGACGTGGGCTGCCGAGAGTAAGAGTCGCAGACTCTCAGATGCAGAACAGGCAGAAGGCGGGAAAGCGGCCCCCGGTCTGATTGAAACGTGGGGCGCAGGCTTCCCGCCACGCGGTGGCAGTTCCTGGGGAGTGAGGGCAGTGTCACGGTCATGTGAGGCGGCTACCTGTGGTGGCTCTGCAAGGGCTCTGAGAAAGCAATGGGCCGGGCTGGCCTGACCCACCGGGCGCTAAGGGGACGCTGGAGGCTCAGGGCAGCAGCTGCCGAGACGGGAGTGAAGCTCAGCCTTTTCTCTCCAATCTCCACCGGGAGCCTCTGTGGGGCGCCCTCTGGGAACATGGGGACGATCCAGCCGGTGAAGATCAGAGTGTGGAGGCAGGAGGGGTGGCAGCCCGTGCCGGGGCGCTGTGGGGCTTGGGACGAAGGTTAGGTCCAGTCAAGATCTCCAGCTGAGGCCATTATCCCGTGGCTTTGACCGGACACCCAGTGCTGCAGCCTGCAGGGGACTGTTCAGGAACCGGGTCAGCAAAGAAACTCTGAGCTCGAAGGGCGGCGGTCTGGGATGGCTCACCCTTCCTGCGAGCCGAGCCGGAACAGGCCAGACCCGGGGGCGGTAGGCACCCCACCCCAGGCGCGATATTTAAGGGGACCTCCAAAAACTCAGTCCTTAAGGTGAATAATATGTTAATGCAATAGATTAGAAACCAAAATAATACAAAAACCCCACAAGGAACACAATATCAAGATTTCAAATAAGGACAGACTCAGGCAAGTCAAGGTTTAGGCTGAGTACAGGTCAGATCTTATCTTTGTTTAAAATATTGATGTTTTCTTCATTGCACATATGTTTGCATTAATTTTGATCCTTCACAATATTGCGTTAAAATGTTATTTATCTCCATCACTGAGGTTTCTAGCAGCCCCTCCAATTTTGCACCTGAGGACAGAGACTTGTACCCCGACCCTGTTCCTGCTCCTGCCATGGGGCCTGCACCAAAAGCCCCTCGGAGGGGCTCTCTCCACCCGGCCAGCCCGGAGGAGGCCCTGGGAGTGTCGGTCAGCGGAGCCCTTCCCCCGCCTGCACATGAAGGCAGGTCTCTGTTCCGGGCTTTCCCACAGGAGGAAGGACCTCCCTGCACTTACCATGGCTGAGTGCACCTGAGCCTGCCTGTGAGGCTCCTCGCAGCCATGAGGGCCACTCGGTGGCCACCGAGCATGGCAGAGCAGAGAGGAAGGACCCAGGTCCTCGACCTCCCCAGGGCCATCCTCCCGGGACTTGCTGTTACGTGACCTCACTAATGGCCTTATTCTTAAAGGTCATTCCGTTGTGATTTCCCATCGTTCGCCCTGTTTCCCGTCGTTCACCCCAAAGTGTCTCCCGCTGCTTACGGTGGGGCGGGCTTGTTCCTGGAGCAGCCGTGTGCCAACAGTGGGGGGTCTGGCTTCGTCTGGAACTCACCTCGTTAGAGGACACTGCGAACAAAAGGCTCCGTTCCCAAGAGCATTCCTGAGGCTGCCAGAGCCCCTGGGATGGTTCGGGGGCGGGCAGACCTCCACTGAGCGCTCTGAGCCCGGGGCCGCATGGGCCTCTTTCCTAGAGTCAGCAAGGCCTGGTGCCCCCAGGGCACATTTTGGGGTGTTCTTGGCTGTCCTGATGATGGCACTTGAACTGGCAATTAGAAGTCGGGGTCCCAGGAAACTGGACAAGCCCCCATAACGAAGCAGTGTTCCTCATTCCGAAAAACTTCTCAAATACCACAGGGTACTTCCTGGGGGGGAAAATCCTGTTGATGAACCAAGAAACCAACTCTATTTCACAAACGACACCAAACATGTTTTTAGAGTTTTAATATAAGCTGGATTTTCCAGAAATGCAGCTATCATGCGAATTGAGGAAAGACAGAACTTGTCTATTCTGGCGCTTTACAAGCTGTTGAGCCCATTTCAGCAGAAATGAAAATGTCACCAACAGCTTCCCTGCTGCGGGCACTAGGCTCTTGCACGCCCGCACCTGCGCCGTCGGCACCGCGGCTCTGTGGGCGTGTGCGTACTGACGTGCAGACTTTCAAAATCATCACTCCCTTTCTTCTCATCTCTCCTCGGCTGGGTGTTTTCACCTCCTCTCCCCTAACGGCTCCACCAATCTTTCCAGCCAGATCAAACGCTCTCTGACTCTCTCCTGCTGCTGCCGTCCCTCCAGCTGTGGGCGGTCAGTGTGCCAGCCCGCCGCCCGTCTGCAGACAGACCAGTGCCCACAGGAGGGGCCCCAGCCCCTGGGGTCCCGGGAGAGCTCTGAAACAAACACTGTTTTCCACAAGAGTCCTCATATCCTCTTATTTCCTTTTTTATCACACATTTATTATGTCAATTTGATCATCATCATATGTTAGGGCTTAAGTCTGTCATATTATTTTTTGTTTCTGCTTTTCCTTTCTCTGTTTTACTTTTCCTACCTTCCTTTGGGTTACTTGAACATGATTTGGAATTCCATTTTGATTTCTCTGTAGTGTCTCTGTCTGTGTCTCTTTGTACAGGCTTTTAAATGGTTGCTCTAGTGGTCACATTCCACAGACATCACGCCTCACAGGCCATCCCCACCTCGTTTCACCAGTTCCAGTGAAGGATGAAAACACGACCTCCCTTTAGGTCCTTTCACTGTCCCTCATTTATGATATAATTGCCTTGAATATCTCCTCCACATACGCTGAGAATCACCTCAGACACTGTTATAATTTTTGCTTCAACTGTCAAGCATGGACTTTGAAAATTCAAAACGGGGAAGGAAAGCCTGCTATATTCACCCATGTTTTTCTTATCACCTTCTTTCTTCCTTCCCAAGTTTCCAAAGTCCCTTATTTTACTGTTTCCTTTCTGCTTGGCGAGGTTCCTTCAGCCGATCTAGTAGGATATGTCTGCGGATGGCAAATCTCCATAGCTCCCTTCATCTCAGAATGTCTTGATTTCCCCTTAATTCCTGCAAGATATTTTCTCTGGGTGCAGAATTCTGGGTCGATGATTCCTTTTTTCAGTGTGGTTTGTGATGAGAAATCTGCAGACATTCAAATCGTTTTCCCCCTCAGGTAAGACATCATTTTTCTCCAGCTGCTTTCAAGGTTTTTTCTTCGTCTTTAACTTTCAGAAGTTGGGTGATGATGTGTCTTGGCACGGATTGCTTTGGTTTATCCTGTTTGGGGTTCATGTGTCTTGAATCTGTGCCTTTGCTAATCTGGGAGCAGAGCCTGGCCTTGGAGCCTGTGCCCTGCACCATGTGCCACCGGCTCCTCCCTCGTCCTCGGGACATGCATGACATGTGGGGCCCACCAGGGCTCTGGCTGCAGCCCCCACAACCTCTCATTTTGGAGGCTGAGAGCCACGTGGTGCTGGGCATGAGGCAGGGGACAGTCCTACACCCGGGGCAGCCCTCCGACCCAGCTGGGGCTCCACATCCAGTGGTGAAGGTGCAGGACAGCGACAGCAGACAGGAGGGTGCCGGAGCAGGCAGCCCGCCTGGGGAGGGGCTCCCACGGCTTGACCCTCCATCACTGACGTCTGCCCCAGTTTTGCCCCTGCCGTGTGTGTGTCGTCCCCCACCTGCCTCGGAACAGGAAAGTGAGGACAGAGAGAAACCTGACTGAGCCCCAGGCCCTGGATCCAGGAGGCGCTCAGCCAATGCGCCGTGAAGGAACGCCTGCCCGCGTGAATGGGGAGAGCAGGTAGACAGAGGAGCCTGCCAACTGGAAGCCAGAGGGGAGAAGCCCGGGGAGGGGGAGTCAGCCACAGGGCAGGGCTCAGCCTGCTCCCAGCTGTCTCCCAGCAGTGCCTGGCACTGGACCGTTTCCTGAGCCAAGGGTGGCGAGCACTGGCATCGGGATTCTCACCCCAAAGAGAGCGCATGGCTTCGTGGAGCTGGGTGTCCGGGTGCCACATGCAGCTCCACCACATACCACATCAGCCAAGTCGCTTCTCTGCCCTGGGCTTCTTGGGGGCAACATGACAGCACCTCAGTCATTGTGAGTGCGAAACAGGGTGGTATAGCTGAAGTGTTTAGGACGGCACTGGGCACACGGCAGGCACAGCATGACATGAGCCATTGTCAACAGCCTGCTCGTCATCCCAAGTAAGATGAGCACGCTGGCAGGTGGACCACCAACCTCATTCTACAGACGAGGAAACTGAGGCTCAGAGAGGCTAAGCCACCTGTCGGAGTTCACCCAGGAGTACACACTTATTGAGCCCCTTCTACGCGCCAGGCCCTGGGCTGGCATGGATGCTGCGAAAGTTAAGGGGCCGCCCCACCCGCCGGTGCTCTCCCCCCGTCAGTCCCTCCAGCAAGGGGGCAGGGGAACTCACACTTGGGGCTTGAATATGTGACGGGCGGTGGGCTGGAGGTGTTGCGCGTGGTGGCACGTGTGACCTCTGCGTTCCCGCCTTGGCTGGAATGTGCTGGAATCTGTTCCTCCTTCAACCTGTTTGAAGCCACCTGCTGCTCCGTCCTGCCGGCCTTCGGGGTGGCTGTGTGAGGAGGAGGAGACCCTGAGTGGGACCCGTGCTCACCTCCCAACAACAACCAAACTCAGCGGGGAAGAAGCTGCTGTCCGAGGAGCCCCGGGCAGCGCTCGGCCTCACGGGCCGGCTGTCGGGGTCGGCTCCCAGCCTCTCTGCTCTGCCCTCTTTCCTGGGGAGCCGCTGGCTCCTGTGATGCTCAGAAATTGGCCCAATTGGCAGGAGCCGTGCTCAGCAAACTCCACAAACCTCCTAAATGGATTTGAAGTCTGCAGGGTGAAGCCAGGGGGACGCCGTAACTGAGTTGACCGAAGAAGAAAATATCCTTCAGAGCCACCTTGGCCCTAATAGGATGCACACAGAGCTTCTCAAATGAGTTATCTTGGAGAGAAAACGCCGTGCAGCAAAAAGTTTTCGACCCTTCGGGGGAGAATGGGGCACAGAGGTGGCTGTGATGAAGTTTGCATAACTTAAGAGAGAGGAGGGGAGCCCTCATTGGTCCTAAAGGCAGATCAGATTGGCCTAAAACTGGTTAGAGAATGGGCAGAGTGGCTCCCAGGGGCTCTCCTTGCCGGCCTGCAGAAGGTATGTTATTCCAATCCAAAGAGATTTTGAGCGGATGTAGGGCAAGGCAGGGATGGGGGGCGGCTGCAGGGTGAGAGCAGAAGGCTCCGGGGAGCTTCCTCCCGCACGCCTGCAGCCCGTGGGAGCTTGGGGCTTGCTGGTGAGTGGGCTTCCAGAGGGCGGGGGCCCGTGTGCAGCCCCTATGGGGGGATGAGGGGGGCAGGAGGGGTCAGTCTCTCATCCACCTGCCGGCAGAGACCAAGCCTTTCCTGCAGGCCCAGCCTGTGCTGGTCACCAGCCGTGGAGACGAGATGAAGGCGCTCAGAGCCTGTAGGATGACGGATGGGGGGACAGTGGGGCTGCTGCATCAGCTCCCTGTCATGGACTGAAGGCTCGTGTCCCCAGAGTTCATGTGTTGAAGCCCTAACCCCACGGTGGGATGGTATTTGGAGGCAGGGCCTTGGGGTGACCAGGTTTAGATGGGGTCGTGAGGGTGGGGCCCCCGAGGTGGAATTGGTGCCCTTAGAAGAAGAGGAAGAGAGCAGAGCCCTTGCTCCCTGCACGCACACACCAGGGAAAGGCCACATCACGCCACGTGAGGACACTGGAGAAGGGCCGTGTGCAAACCAGGAGCAGCCCTCGCCAGACCCACCGTGCGGGCACCCCAATCTCAGAACAGGCTGAGATTGCCGTCTGCTCTTTAAGGCCCCCGTCTGTGGGATTTTGTTATGGGGCCCAAGCTGCCTAAGACACTGCCCCACACTGAGCGCCTGCTGTATGCACCAGAATCCCCTGTGTGCGGGGCTGGCATAACCCGCCCTGGACGTGCTGTCCCAGCCGGTCGCCTCTGCCACCTCCCGGGGAGGGGACTGTACTTGCTGCCTTTGCAGAAGAGGACACGGAGGCTGGGGGACGCCTGCTCAGCCGGAAACGGGGTCTCACGCTCAGTGCCGGTGGGGCAGCATTCCACGTCACAAAGGGTATGAATCCAGAGCCCAGCTGTTCCCAGATCCCGAGCGGCGGGGGACAGGGAAGCGATCGGGGAGGTGCAGACTCTGCCACTTGACAGGGAGGCCCAGGGGGCGGGGCCTGGAACCTTCCAGGGCAAAGGCCCACGGCTGCGTGGCGGCTCCCTGGGAAATAACCAGCCCCTGGTCGGTGGGACTGTGTCGCTGTGAAGTGGGAACAGGCAGGGCAGGAAGAGGGACGTCGTAGCCAGGCCTCCTGGACATCTCGCTGGTGAGGCGGAGGGGCCTGTGGCGGGCGAGCGGTCCCGACGAGGAGTGGGGGCCAGGTGGCAGCACTGGGGGTGGAGGACGGCGGGTTCGAGGGCTCAGGCCGGGAGACCAGGAGCCCCTGAGGCTGTCCCAAATCCAGCGTGGCCGGCACTGAGCTCTTCTGTTCCCGCAGGGGTGGGGGAGACCAGCACAGCTCTACCCCCAGACACGCCCAGGACGGCCTCTCCCTCCCCAGGCTGGCCGGACGTTCTCACCTCCTGCCCCCCCCTTCTCCACCTCCACGGCCACCTCTGACGACTGAACCAAGAGCTCAGCCACTGGACACACCTAGCGTCCACCGGCCGGTGACCCCACGCAGGTCACTTCCCCTCTCTGAGGCTCAGTTTCTTCATCTTTAAATAGGGGTGCACACAAACTCCCCAGATTCAAAAAGGGATGAGGGCAAAAGGACATCAAGTGACATCAGGATGTCGCTGGACATCTGTGGGAGATGAGAGCAGCAATGACTCATTTGCATAACGAGCCGCGTGCGGGCAGTTAAATGTGTGCCAGGCGCCGGCTGCTGCAGAGCTGCGGGTACCAATGCCGCGTCCCCACCTCTTCCTGCTGTTGGTTGTGCGTCTGGGGTGCTGGGAGCAGGAGAGGATGGCCATAATGTCACCCTGAGCACATTCTAGAGAAAGCAGAGGACGTTTCTTCCCTAACTAAGAGCCATCTCTCGGGTCCCGTCTCAGGAGCCTGCCCGCGGCCTGTGGACTCGCAGAGCCGCTGTCCTGCCCAGGGTCCGGCCCCATCCCCTCATCACGGGCGGGGGCCGGCCTCCGGCTCCCTCTGCTCTGTCTTTAGAAGCAGAACTGCGCCACGCTGGCCTGGGCGCTTCAAATGTGTACAGATCGTGGGCGACCAGGAAATGCCGAGGAATGTTCCAGATTAGAGGAGACTGGAGACAAAGGGCAACTGAATGTGGGGTGTGACTCTCCACCTCAACCCCAACGGCTTGCCAGCTGACTGACACGAGTTTGTGCCACTGAGGTTTGCGGGCTTTCCGTTACACCGCTTTCAACTGGATTTTTTTTTTAAAAAAAAGGTAAAAATATATAACTTGGACAATTAGGGACATTAGAATTTGGACTAATGTGAGATGGCTGCTATCTTAGCTCAGTGGCCACGACAAAATCCCGCAGACGAGGTGACATTCCACAACAGGCCTTTATTTCCTCGTGGTTCTGGAGGCTGGATGTCAAGACCGGGGCACCACGTGGCGGGTCGTGGCGGGGGCCCCCTCCCAGCCTACGGGCGGCGGCCTTCCCGCCATGTCCTCACGAGGCAGAGACCTCGCTCTTCCTCTTCTTGTCAGGGTGCTAATGTCATCATGGGTCCCCCTCAGGCCCCATCTCACCCTCGTCTCCCCCACGCCCCCCTCATGCCATTGCCGTGGGGTTAAGGCCCCCACGCATGAATCTGGGGACACAAACGTTCCATCCATGACGACTACAGGGCCCCAGTGCTGGGTTTTCCTCTGTGGAGTGTTTCAGGGTGGGAGAGCGTCTGGGTTAGGGGACACTCGACATCATCTTCATCAGTAACTTACTTTCAAAAGGTCCAGAGAGAGATGAAGACGTGGCTCCCTATCAGCCATTAGTGAAGTGGGGTGAAGGGCATATGGGGGGGCGTTTATCGTACGATGTTTTCACTATTCTGTAGTTTGGAAAGTTTTCAAAATAAAAACCTGAATAAAAAGAAATAGGGCTAACATCAGATACAGACTGAATTGGTAATCCTCCTCCCGGCCCAGGACGTGTGTGCGACGAGCCCTCGGCCCCATCTCCCAGGAAGAGCTTGCTTACGCCCACAGCTAACCGAGGCACGGTCCCCCGGGGCACCAGGACACAGACGCCGCTGGAGAGCCACGCCTGCCCTCCTCGGGCAGAGACAGCCATCCCGGGCCCGCCCACTGGCCACCCTCCTGCGGTTCCTGAGCGCCTTCTCTGAGCCGCGTGTGCTGGGCCAGCGCCTCTCCCTGCACGACCTCGCTCAGGGCCAACGGTCCTCGGAGGGAGGTCCTATCACCCCATCCAGGGACACAGGTGACAAAGGGAGGGGCAGTGTTCGTTCCTCCCTGAGAACGTCACCCTTCCTCCCAAGAGGCGTGGTCACAGTAGCGATGATCACCGTGTTGGGACAGTGACGGTCACCATGGTAGGACAGTGACGGTCACTGTGGTGGCTGCCCTGGTCAGTGCAATCCTGGCAGCTCTCACGTCCTCCCCTCTCCTCAGCCTCAAAGGTTTCACAGCCGTGTCGGGCGTTGGTGAGGGAGCGTGCTCGGGAGTAGCGTCACGCTGGAGGTCACTCGACAGGGGACGGCATAGGATCCCGCGGCTGGGACACACCACATGCAGGCGCCGCCTCTGGTGGACAGGTTCACGTGCTGCCATGTGCATGTGTGTCTCGTCTGCTCACACGAGCGAGAAAAGCTTGGAAGGTATGACTGAGATAACAGCAGTGGGCATCTCCGGGGCGGAGGTACAGCTCATTTTTATCATCTTCCTTGTATTTTTGAATGTTACCTATATTCTCTGCAATGAACGGGCCACTTTCTAAATCGAGGACAAACACCTGGCTTTGTAGGGAGGGCAGGGAGAGTGACACATACTGGTGGGTACACTCCGGTGAGGTCAGCACCAAGGCCAGCCGGTCCTCCGTCAGCTTCTGGCCATGGCCCCCAGGTGCAGGGAGAGGAGAAGCTCCGGGGAAGAGGCGGGTAGGTCGAGGGCTCGGTCCTGGCCCCGCCCCTGCCGAGGTGGGCGACCCTGGGCAGAACCCCGCACATCGTGAGCCCCGGATGCCCTGGCTACAGAATGAGGGGGTCATCCGGCCTCTTGCGGGCCCACCAGGGGCTGTGACGACCCACAGAGGTGCCAGCCGCGGGCCTCACTCCAGGAGCAGCTCGCTCTATCCCGACCCCTGTGACCTTTGTGTCTAAGCGTGTCCACCAGGAGTGCGGCCATCCCACCACGCCAGCCTGTGTCCCGGCCTGCGAGGGAAGCCGGTCTCTGATCCATCCACTAGCCTGGCTTGGCCTGGCACTTATTGCTGAGACCCGACGGCGCTGCGCTTCCCAGAGTCACACCACCGTGTCGGAGCTGAGTTAATGAAGAAAATAAAATAAAACCAAAATAGAAACGCGAGCACAGTTGGAAACCTGGGAGAACAGGGTTGCCTCGGTGCTGCGCAGCTCGCTGCAGCGTCTCGGAGCCTCGCGAGACCTCGGATCCGGACCTGCGGGCCGGCACCGTGACCACGTTAATCACGGCGGCGGGTGGGAGGAGAAACGGAACACCCGGCTCTTGTTCTTTCCTTCCCACCAGCTACACGGTTACTGCTCTTGCCGTCAGAGAGGAAGAGCTCTCCAAGTGTCTGGCCCAGTCTCCTGTTACAGACGGGGAAACTGAGGCCCAGGGAGCTGACTGACTCTTCCCGCACAGTGGACAGGTTGGGGAAGAGCAGGTGGAGTCAGCCTGAGCTGGGCTGAATCCAAACCCGGCCACTTCCCAGTGTGACCTTGAACAAGTCGCTTAACTTCTCTGAGCCCAGATGGAGAATCCTCATGATGACCCTGTCCGTGCTGAGAAACGGCCTCCTGTCAGGAGCCCCGGGCTGCCACTCTGCTCGAGAGGAGGCTCCGTGAGGGGTTCCCAGCAAGGCGCCCAGAGCAGGGCAGGGACTCAGAGACCTCAAAGAGGGGAAACCAAGGCACGGAGGGGCCCAGGCCTGTGACCGAGCAGCTCTTTCCGACCTCTGCCCTCTATTTTCTCTTCCTCTGCTTCGCTTCCTCTCTCCGTCTCTCTCCATCTCCTTCCCTGTCTCCCCACCGCCAGCTAGGGCGCTGATCAAGTCGCCGAGAGGCCCCCGCCCCTTGGAGCCCATTCCTACCCAGCTCAGCCCCCAGCTGCGAGGAGGATGAGGGGGCAGAGCGGGCCTCTTCCCAACCCCGACCAAGTCCAGGCCAGCCACACGAGTCCCTGGAGCCCTTGCTCACGCAGGCTGGGTCTGGACTCCGGGGAGGGGCTGCCCTCAAATGTGAGGGGAGAGTGACCCACACAGGGGACACAAGGGGACACACTCAGGAAAGCAGCTACCCGGAGGGCTTCCCGGAGGCGGTACTGTTTGGGCTGGAGATGAAGGGCTGGAATAGCAGAGGGAACAGCCCAAGCACAAGCATGAGGCAGGAACCCCTGCTGTGAGGTCGGGGGTCTGGGGTCCCAGGGAATCATGGAGATGGCTGGTGCAGACACCAGGCCACAGGAACGCGACTGTCACCCGAGAGCACAGGCGCAGCAGTGGAGGCCCTGCGGCTGTCCGGGTCTGGGCCCTGCAGCGCTGAGGCTGGGGCTACGTCTCCGGCCGTGGACAGCATCGCTCAGCCTCCACCCTATTTTTCTGCTGCACTGAGGTTGGGCTGATTTAATGAATTAGTTCCCCCGACTGTGGGATCAATACCTAATTACAGCCGCATGCAATTCTGACAGCCCAGAGCCAGGCTCTCGTGTGAGGCTCTCACGGCGTGGAGCCTGGTCCGGAGGCGACGTCACTGGCCAAACACACAACCCGAGCAGCGGGGGCCTCGGGATCCTTTGCGCTCCGTGGAGGGGCGCAGGGACGCCGGCAGCCCCGCGCTGGTCTATTTCTGCGCTGCCCCTGGAGGCCCCCCGTGGCACCTCATCAGTTTGGTCTGCAGTCTGAGCACCTTAGTCCCTCCTCCATCTGGGGAAACTTTGGTCCAACTGGGCAGAATGAGGCAGATGGACGTCACTCTGCGGTCACAGCCAGCCAGTGGTTTCTCTGGGCTCTGCACCTGCTTGCTGACCGGCTGTCTGGCAGGGAGATCAGAGGGAGACGTCCCAGCAGAGGCGTCTGCTCCGTGACCCCCGGGAGGGCCGCCCTGGCTCAGAGCCGGGTCAGGCCCCACGGGCCCTGAAAGAGGACCATGATCAGGCCCAGGTGCAGGTGGGGACGTGAGGCACCATCAGGCCGAGCCCCTGCCCTGCAGATGACAAGTGAGTCCCCCACGCCGAGGGTCTGTCGGGCGCAGGTCCACTCCCGGATACCCCAGCAGCTGGGGGCCCGCGTTTCCCTCTTTGATCCAAACTGTTGGCTGCCTTTGCACTTCCGTGTAACACAGACTCTTCCGGGGCCTGGTGGACGGCAGCAGCCCTACCCTTCCGAACCCTGCGGAGCCACGGGCACCAAGCTCTAAACTCAACCCCCCCACCCCAGGACGCGGACCGACCCCTACCTACTCCCCTCCTCCGCGGGGGGCACGGGAGAGAGGCCAGGCAACATTCCAGAAGCCCCCTCTGCCCCCGCCCACCTCAGGGCCCAGGCCTGGGGAGAGGGCGGCCCCACGACCCTCAGGCCCTCACAGACAAGCGCTCAGAGCTGGACGCTCTGTGGGGCAGCTCCAGGCGGTGCGTCACCACCCCCCTTCCTACCGTCACTCCTGTCTCACAGAGGGGGACACCGAGGCCGAGGGAGTGACTGGGTCTGCGGGCTCGGCGGCATCAACTCCTGGCCCCTCCCTTCCCGCCCGCCATGTCCCCAGATCTGGAGGCTGATGGTTCGGCCATTGTTAGTCAAGGGAAACATCCCTGCGTTTCATTTCCTCTCCACTGTGGGAGCACAAGCTCGCGCCCTCCGGCAGCCGCGGGGCTGGCCTCTCCCTCCACCTCGCTGCGGTTCTGGGTATTAAACCCGCCGTCTGGGCTGCAAACACGCCAATGGGAGCATTTCCTCCAGCGAGTCCAGCCTCAGGGAGCAGCCCGGCCGTCATTCTCCATGGCACCCAGGTGACGAGAGCAGGGCCGGAGACCAGCCCTTCCGGGCACACAGCGAGCACCGCATCCCCTCGCCCTGCATTTCACCCCGCTGGGCAGGCTGGTGCCAGAGCCCAGTCAGGCCCACACCACAGAGTCACATGCAGGCCAGGTCTGAATCCCTGGCCCTCCACCAAGGCCGGGACGTTCCGGGCACAGGATGTGAACTCCCTGGGTCCCCGTCCCTGCAGCCCTCCACCCCTCGTGCTGGCAGAGCCAGACTTAGCTGGGTGCTCCCCATCCCCCGCCAGTGACTTCAGGAAGCATGGGTGACCCCTCCCCAGCTACAGTGGTAAATTTTGCACAATGGAAACATTCGTGGTAGCCACTGTTCTGGGCACTGAATTCCAGCCACCGAGAGGGGTTGGAGGCTACTGGAGCCTTCAAGGAAATGTTTTCTTGCTCCCAAAAAAGGCCCAGGAAAAGGTGATCTCTCCTTCCACTGAACATGGCCACATCTGCTGTGACCTCTTGAGCAGTGGCAACCACTTTGTAGCCAAGCGGAGGATAGATCTGAGGCCAGAGAAGGGAGATGAGGAGGACCTGGGTCTCTCCGCTCTTTCTGTGCCTCTGAATTCTCCAGTTCTGGAGCCAGTCTCCCTCAGAACTTCCTGTTCAATGAGGTAAGACCTAGTCCTCACTATTTATACCATTTCAAGATGGGTTTTCTTCTATTTGCAGCCAAAAGTATTCTGATATCTTCAGGATCCTCACCTGTAAATGGGGATAATAATCCAACTAACATGTCCCCTTCCCAAATAGAATAACACCCAGAACTTCCCAACTTGGCAGTGACGGGAGAACCATCCATCTGTCTGTCTGTGCCTATTATCCTTCTACCGTCTGTGTATCTATCTATGTTTCCACGTATCTATCTATCTATCATCTATCTATCATCCACCTATCATCTGTGCATCTATCATCCATCTATATATCTGTCATCAAGCTATGTGCCTGTCATCCATCTGTGTGTCTATGTATCTATGTATCATCCATCTGTCATCTGTGTATTTGGGTCTCTATGTATCTATGTATATATCTATGTATCTATCTACAACCTATAATACTGTGTCTATGTATCTGTCATCTAGCACTCATCCACGTGTCTGTCTACACTCTGTGTATCCACCTGTCATCCGTGTCTCTCTCTGCACTCTGTGTATCCACCCGTCATCGTGTATCTCTCTACACTCTGTGTATCCACCCGTTATCCGTGTATCTATCTACACTCTGTGTATCCACTCGTCATCCATGTATCTATCTACACTCTGTGTATCCACCCGTCATCCGTGTATCTATCTACACTCTGTGTATCTACCCATCATCCACCCGTCATCGTGTATCTCTCTACACTCTGTGTATCCACCTGTTGTCCGTGTATCTATCTACAATCGGTGCATGTGTGTGTCCACATATCCCTCTCTGTGGGTAGCTGTACATATCTATCTACTTGCCGTCCATCTCTGGCTCACTCAGGCAACTTGTGGTCCTGTCCTTTCCTGCTTCTTTCTGCATCTCTGGGTTTAGCTGGTGCTCTCCCCTCATCTGTGTCCCAGGAAGTGTTCCCAAGATCCCTCCCCTCCCTCCCCTCCGTTGAAAGTCGCCTGTGAAGCCTGCTCTTGGAGAGGGCCTGTGAGGACTTCCCAAGGCCACCCTGGCACCCACCAGCATGGCTGTCAACTTGGCTCTGCCAAAGGGGACAGCGGAGCCGCCGGGCACCCTGTCTCCTGGCAGGGCACAGGAGGTGCTGGTCCTGGCCCTCAGGGCTCTCCGCACACAGCGCAGGACCCAGGGAAGGCCGTGCCACACCCCGCTCCTCTACCAGCCAGGCTGCAGCAGGGGCTTCAGGAGGGACAACGACAAGCCGGGAGGGCTCCTGTGCCAGGCCGCACTGGCACCGAGGGCTGCTAAGGAAACACGTGCTGCGATGCCAGGTTACAGTGAAGCAAGAGGGGGATGGTCCGGAGGAGAAGCTGGAGCAGGCTGGAGGGGAGGGGGGAGGGGAGGAGAGTGTCGGCGGAGGAGCACATGCAGGACCGGTGGAGGGCGGTGACATAGCTGCGGACCTGCAAGGATTCCCTGCATGCGTGCTGCAGGCATGGGCCCCGGGAGACAGGGGGAGAGAGCGAGGATGAGAGAGACAGAGACACAGAGAGATAGGAGAGAGACAGAGAGAGAGACATACACAGAGACAGAGACACAGAGACAGAGACAGAGAGACAGAGGGAGAGGAG